>NW_026712400.1:0-132761 GCF_030504385.1 Musca domestica
AATTTTGTCAATTTAGAATGCCCTTTTGGCATAAAAGTATGTAATCTAAAAAAATCACAAAAAGATGCCAAGAATGATGTTAATATAGATTTTGTAGTATTTTGTGACATTTTTTTTATCGCATGCGATTTTTATACCCTCCACCATACATAGTATGGAGGGCATATTAAGTTCGTCATTCCGTTTGTAACTCATCGAAATAATCATTTAGACCCAACAAAGTATATATATTCTTGATCAGAGTAAAATTTTAAGACGTGTTAGCCCTGTCCGTCCGTCTGTTGTAATCACGCTACAGTCAAAACGAATTAAGATAGGAAACCAAAATTTTCCACATATCCCTCTTTTTTCGCCGATATTCGGTATTTTGACAATTTTTCAATGGAATTGTCTGAAAATCTACACAAGGAGTTCTTTGTGAGTACTTTACCCCCAGACATTGATTTGTCTATATAAAAAAACAGAAAAAAATTCCTGATCACACAATTGAAGCCAATCGACACGCCTGAGAAGATAGTTAAGCACAGGGAAGAATTCTGGCATTTTGGATGACCATTGGATTATATTTAGCCGTAAAATGGACCAGAAAAACTTACGGCACGACGAAGTGCATAAATATTGGGAAAATGTCCCTGGTCAAAATGCTAAGGGTAATATCTGGGCAGTGCTCCATGACATAATTTCAGAAGCGAAATCTTCCAAAATGGATTTGGATATGAGGGGGCTTCTTCCCTATGCATATTGTAGTGTTGTAGGGTATCACATGGTCGACCCTGCACGACTATAGCCCTTGCTTACTTGTTTTTTTTTTTTTTAATTTTATTGAACGAAACCAAAAAATGTCGGAAATAGCATCAAATTTTATAATAAGTTTAGATTTGTTCGAATTGGTCACCTTTGGCACGAATTATGGCCTTCAAACGACCAATGAAACTTTCACACGTCGTCCGAATGTTGCTTTGCGGTATTTTGGCCCATTCCCGGCGAACCGCTTGCTTGAGGTGATCGACACTTTGGTATTCAGACACAATAGTCCAACGGATTGGTATCCGGCCAATTGTGCGCTGCAAATGAAGCGAGGAACCTCATTTTGTAGCGAGGAACCTCAAGAATTGCGAATTTCGGTAGTAGGACCACAGCGAAATAATGTAATTTAATGAAGAAAAATACAAAGCTACAACATCTATTTTAGTCACTCCCTCAACGGAATTGTTATGCCCTCCACCATTCTATGTAGTGTATATTAACTTTATCGTTCCGTTTGTAACTCCTCGCAATACGCATGTCAGACCCACCAAAGTATATATTCTTGATCAGCTTAAAATTTCAAGTCGATTTAGCGATTTCCGTCTGTCTGTTATAATAACGGAATATACAAGGCTGAAATTTTGCACACATGTGTATTTGTTTTCATATAGCCCCCATATAAAGGTACCTCCCAATATTCGGTATTTTTTATGATTTTGTCGACATTTTTACCGGAATTATAAAAGCGTAGTACCCATTAACATCTTCAAATTTCGTATTTTAAGATCTTAATGTGTACTACAACGTACGACAAAAAATGACTTATGCAGGTCCACATTTTCGTATACCTCCCAATATTCGGTATATTGATGATATTAGTCTCATTACTCAACGGAATCGTGTTAAATTTCGTACTGGAAGATCTTAATGGGTACTACAATCTATGACAAAAAATTATTTATGAAGGTCCACGTTTTCATATTCCCACATATACGGGCAAACCCTTTATTTGGTATTTTGATTATATTAGCGGCATTATTCCCCGGAATTGTTTCCAGTTTGATGATATTAGAGATATTTTTTCACCGGAATTGTTTCAAATTCCGTATTTAAAGTTTGTAATGGGTACTACAGACTATGATACAAAATTGTATATACAGGACCACGTCTTCGTGTAGCCTCCATATAACAGTTTTCCTTTGAGCGGTATTTTTCAACGGAATTTTTTGGACATTTTTCAAGTTTCTTCGAAATCATGTATTAAAAGTTTGGCCCGGCAAAACTTAGATGCTTGTTTACTTGTTAAAATTCGGTTTGTAGAGTTCGTAATGGGTTCTACCTACTATGACAGAAGGTTGCCCAAAGTGACATTTTAAAATTGTTGGTCATATTTTCTAACAAGTTTCGAAATGTTTATAATTCGATATGGGTTCTACATTCGTTGGCAGAATATTGTCTATATAGGTCCACGTTTTCAGAATTTGAAAATATTAGAATATTTTTGATGAAAATCGGAAACAGATTTCCCATTTTTCGAGAGAGTTATTATTATTATTCCAAATTCTGATCTTTATGACCTGACTTATTCCAAATTCTGACAAAGAATAACAAACAAAGAATAACATTAGTTATGGATCAATATGGAAAAAATTACTCATTACATCAGTCCAATATTTAACATTGGTGAAAATATCAGAAAATTATTCTGAATATTAAGGGATTTATAATTATTTAAGATTTTAACCCCGTGTAGGGAGATACCAGAAGGTGTGGAGCGATATCTCATATCCACATTATATGTATTGTTTGTAACCACATTAAGATATACCTCATTTCATGTAACAAGGGTTATAATTATTCAAAATTTTTACCCCATCCATCTTCACACTAGATCTTGTGTAGCTAGAAATATTCGAATAAGAATCGGATGCTCTTTTTAAATTATATGAGCATCATGCTTATTCAAAATGTTGAACCATTTTGGGGAAGTTACCAGAAGGAGTGATCTGTTGTATACTATCTCCATACCAAACCTTGAGTTGGTAGAAATAATGGGATGTGCGAAATTTGAAGACAATCGGATACTTATTTCACATTTTATAGGAGTTATGATAATTATTGGAATTGGTAATCCCTTTTTGAGGAGGTACTTGAAGTTGTACTTCAATATTGTACATTTTCTCAACGGACTTAGATCTCATACAAATATAGATACATCATCCGATAGTTATCGTTAAAATCAGCCAGAAAAATAAACAGACAAGCACCACTAGATCCAAATTTCCACAAACGAATTTCGTCCAAAATTCTGTGGCAGAACATCTATTTCTATAAACCAGTAAGGAACGTTTTAAAGTCGGGCGGGGCCGACTTTATGAAACCCTACACCACTTTGCTAATTTAGTAGAGCTCCGCATAACAATTAAAAGTTTTTGTGGGAGAATTCAATCATACACGCTATGATTATAATTATAATTTAAAGTTCAAAGGACTAAATATGCCGAAGCATTTGTATCTTTTAAAAGTTATATATGGGAGCTATATCCAAATCTGAACCGATCTCGATAAAATTTAGCAAAAGTATTTCTGAGCTGTATTTGATATATTTCCCTGAATATCTTTGTTACGGAATGCATATTACGGATGTGGGTAACAAATACAACTAATCGGATGAACAATATATATGGGAGCTATAGCTAATCTAAACAGATCTTCACCAAATTTGGCATACCAGCTTCTAGACTCAATTCGGTCTTAAGTGCCAAATTTCATCCCATTTGTGCAAATATTAGACGTTTGGTGCACAATCAAAAGTAAATCGAACGAAGTTATATATGGGAGCTATAGCTATATCTGAACCGATTTCGATCAAATTTGGCATACTTATTTTCAGGTCTAATCTGATCGTACGTGCAAAATTCCATACAATTCGGGCTGATATTACACGTTTGGTGCACAATAAAATGCAAATCGGACGAAGATACATATGGTAGCTGTATCTAAATTTTGACCGATTACCTCCAATTTCAATAGGGTTCGTCCTTGGGCCAAACAAATGATTTGTGCAAAATTTCATCTGGATAAGACAATAAATGCGAACTGTACTTTGTTTTCAAAAATACATGGACAGACGGACAGACGGACGGACGGACATGCATAAATCGACTCAGAATGTGATTCTATGCAGATCATCAAAAGGAACTATGGGTCTATCTCGTTTCCTTTTGCCTGTTACGAACAAATGCACAAAGACGTAATACCCTGACCACCTTGTGGTGTAGGGTATGAAGAGGAAAATGTTCGTACGTTGCATTGCTTGTTTGTAATTTATAGGCCCAAAACCTTCTGTACCGATTTTCCTGCACCTCCTGAATGTAAAATATGCTACACAAATTTTTGAAATTCCACTTGGAGATACATACAGCATTGGATATCTCCGACATGAATTTATGTGCATCGGTTATATAGTCTTCAAATTTAGAATGTATAACGGAATTTTGGTAAATAAAAATAATTTGTCAAATTTAATTGAAATTGGTTCAGATTTGGCCTGTTATATATGTATATCCGATTCCAATGAAATTTGGAATGGATGATGGAATTTTGTCTGAAAAATATTTGTAATATTACATTGGAATCGGTTGTGGTTTGGATATAGTTCCCATTTATATTTTCAGCCAATTTAACATATTAATGCACCACACTCTCCATGTATCTCTAATTTAAATAACATTTGGAATTGGGATACGTATGCAATAACCCACGAAAAATCTTTGGAAGCTCTAGATCGGGCAAAACTTAAGAAACAAATCAGCACTCGTTGGAGTAGCTTTGATTTATCGATTTTTAACTTGTTCACACATTATAACTCCCAATTTTAATACGATCCCATCCTTAAAAAGATGCTGTGCGAGAGTTAATGCACTTTAACTTCCTTGTCAAACAAAAATTTCTCCAATAAGGCAAAATATTGAAATAGACGTTACAAATAAAATGTATTGCCTTTTGGATACGCGTCTGAGCCGAACTTTCTTAGAAAAACAAGAAAAGCTTCATCCCTCATAGCAAGTGTTTTAACCTGGCCTTGATATATGAGCATGGTTGAGGATTCCCTTTCAATTTTATTTTCATGTTGCCACAGTTGTTCATAATGTGTTACCTTTGATTGTTTAATCAATAAAATCCCTTGGTTTATGTGCGTTGTAATGTTTCAAAAATCATATCATATACATAACCTGTGTGTGCTCGTGCATGCTAAATATGGAGAGAGAAAAGTCCAGAAGAAACCATAAAAATGTCATGCATAGCGAGGAGCCTTTGAAATAGAAATACCAAGACGAATGTTATAAATTGCCATGGGCCACATGGGGGGAGGCGTTGTGTATCACCTTGGCACCCGAAGGTAGTATTTTATCCTCTCCCCCACTCCACTCAACTTCTCTAAAATAGACATACTTAGAAGAATATTTTTTTACAATTAGCTTCCAAATGTAATGCTATTCATATTTTTTCCTTTAGGAAAATTATTTTTTGCACCTTAAGCATGAGGGCTGCGAATGATCCTAAGGCCAAAATATGTCTCATTAAACTAACGAGTTTCAATCCTTTGTATCATTGGACGTAATCTGTTTCAGGATATTTGGAGTGGATCCAGCTATAATTGTCCATCAGTCTGTCTAACTAATTGATGCGCATGGTATTTCACTTAGGGGATATCCGAATACATCCAAATTTTCCACATCACAATATCAATATAAAAAAAAAAAACAAGTAAAAAAGCAGTAAGATAGGCAGGGCCGGATTTTGAATACCCTCCACCATTTGGAACGAAATTTAAAACTTTCAAAAAAAAAATAAATAAAGTCCGTTAAAAATTCTGTTAAAATCTTAAAAACACAAAATATATCAGTTATATTGAAACCGTGGACCTGCATAGGAAAGTTTTGTTATAGACGGCCCACACCATCACCATGGCCGGCGCTTGAATTCTGGTGGCCAACCGAAGGTGCACATTTTCTGCTGACCTCTTTGGCAAGTAAACACGATCATTTTGTTTGTTTACAACTGCTGCACAACGAATGTTTTCTAATCGGAGAAAACCAAATTCGGCAGCTCACCACTTTCGGCCAAGCGAAGCAACTCTTTACCTCTATTGAGTGTATTTTCTTTCTGTTGCGTTGTAAGTTCTTGCACTTTTTGGAATTTCAATGTCCTTACCCCGAGCTCATTTTTCAATATTTGCCGAATGGAATATTGCGATATGTTCAGCTCACGAGCCATTTTTCGACCACTACGACTCGGGTTTCGATCAAGTCGCTTCTTTACTTTTCAAACCATTTCTGCTGATGTTGTTGTTTTCTTCCGCCCACTTCCTTGGCGTCGGGCTACGCTACCAGTATCACGATAACGAGCGATGGTACGAGACAGATTTATTCGCATTTAAATGCTGGAGTGCTCTAACCGTAGCCGCTTGTGTTTTCCAGCCAAATATAAAGAAATCACACTATTACGCTTGAAATCCATCACGAATAACTTTTTTTCTGGAAAGTTCTCATCAAATTGTTTTTGTACTCTTGTAAACAATATAATGAGCTATCACTGGAATAATTTTAACAGCTGTCGGACGAATGACTTTGAAATGACAGCAGTCTGAAGTTGGTTGCCGTTTTTTCATCTCACCCTGTATTTCATCCGTTTAAGTCCCCTACATTCGTAATATGCTCTCCACAACAATGATATTTCGAACCATATATCAGATACATCCCAGAAATACCTCTATTTCATCGATACCGGTTCAGATTTAGATTCAGCCTCCAAAACCGTATTATACACCCCATTACAAAGATTTCTGGTACCAGGTATAAGGTAATCCTAAAAATACCCTTTTCAAGTTTTATCGAGATCGGGTAAAATTTGGTATATATCTCCCACATATATTTTTTCTGATTTGATGGAAAAAAAATACATCAAGAATGCCACATTTGACAAAATAAAGTTGTTTCATCTCATTTTATATTTAAGTATTCTGAATGTCATAACATGCACCCCATAGCAACGATATATGGTTCGAGATTGGAATATAAATTTACCTGAGTCAAGTTTAGTGTAAATCGATTAAGATATAGCTTTTATAGGTTAGTTTTAAACTTCTTCAAATTTAAACCACTCAATATAAACGTTTATCTGACTCTGCTAAATGTTCAAAGTGGTGTCGGGTATCATAAAGACGGCACGGCCCAACTTTTGTTTTTCCTTACTGGTTATAACCATACCTATAGGATATCCAATATTTTGCTCAATACTTCGCAAAAATTGAGGTAGAGCTTTGAATTTGGATAAGTATATGGATCCAGGTTTTTGTATTGCCTCAGATGAATTCATACATTTCTCCGAAATTTATGTGTATTTTTCCTATAGTTATTCAAAATCGCACTTTAGTTATCGTTGCTAATATCGTTAAAATTAACTCATTTGTTTGCCAAAATTCGTACTGAACATCTCTTCCATTTATTATCTCAACTCCACACATTTCAAATCAATTTATGTACTCTCTATCTCTCTCTCACTCTTTCTTTACATTCATACACGGATTTAATGACATTGCTCTTATCGTTATAACAGTCAAAATATAATGTGACAAATACGGGCATTGTTCAACACCAACATCCCAACATCAAACAATCAAATCCAACATGAAGGTCATGCAATGTAATACATGTAATGTATGTATGTATGTGTCTGGAAGAGTAACTGTGTACACGATTTTATCATTTGTTGTCGTCTTCATCTGTATCTCACTCCTGGGGTATATTATCAAAGGCATTATATGGGATTTATGTTTCTTGTCATTTCGTTGTTGTTTTTCCATGTCGCTTGTGAGGGAAATAAAATGGAACGGTTTATTTAGATTTGTCTATAGGAACGGCATGGAGTTTCCAATAAGATTTGAATAAATGTATCCCATCGATACGATGTGTGTTTGTGAATAGCACGAAATATATGCATTTACAAACATTCAGTTTTTTTTAGAATACCTTATTGAATATCCATTTAATAAATATGAGTAATCCCAAAGTGAAAATATGAAATTCATCTCAGACGGCATATGAATGAGATCAATATTCATACACACATACAACCATGCATAGAAGTTACAAGTATATGTGGTAGAATAAACAATTTAATCGACCTTAACTCTTCTACGATAAACGAAGAGATTTCAAGATTTATTTTAAAAGCAAAATATTTGATATGAACATACTTGCGGGTGGGTGTAATGGAATGGTTTTAGGAAAAACGAAACATTTTCAACCAGAAAAGATCCTTAAGAAGAATTGATTTTTATACCCTACAACACTATGTGTTGGGGGTATTATAAGTTTGATTGGGCCAGAATTTATGTAACACCTCGAAATATTGGTTTCCCATATAGGAAAGTATATATGGATCTTCCTAGCTCGCCGAGCTGAGTCGATCTAGCTATGTATGTCCATCCGTCCGTCTGTCCGTCTGTCCATGTTAATTTGTAATCACGCTACAGGTCGCAATTATGGCCCAAGCCTTACGAAATTTTGCACAAAGGTGGGGTTAGGGTCAGAATAGAACCCTATTTCTTTTGGAGATGATCGCCAAATGTTTAGGGGTTGAAATGGACCAAATACTGAAAAAATGTCGGATTTTGCAGTAGCTATACAGGTCGCAATTATAGACCAATCGACGGAATTTCGATTGTAGCTAGAGTTTAGGGCGGGGAAGAAGCCTACCAATTCGTGTGGTCATCGGATAATATTTAGCGGGTAAAATAGACCATATCTTTTGTGTTGAAAAAATTCAAAATTTTTCATTAAACCGCGAATATTTTAAATCCCGGCGAAATCACAAAGCCATGACAAAGTTACTTCTGATCTTTACATTGATGTTAACATCCATCAAATCGGATATATAGCAAAATATGTTCGATATATATGCCTATCAAAGAAGATATGCTAGAAAGATATGTCGAGAACGGCTGATCTGATTTCGACAGTTCTCATTAATTCAGAATGGCCTCTTGGCAGGAAAGAAAAAACGTCTAAAAAATCGCATAAAAATATCTCTCTAAAGATGAAAATATTGATTTTGTAAAATTTCTCATATATTTTCAATTTTGTCATATTTTTGGCATATTTTCATTTTGAATTAAACATTTGGTAATATTTCTACAGCTAACAAAACTAAGTAGTTAGGATATCAGGATATTATATACAGATCGCATTTATGGCACGATCCTTATGAAATTTTGCATGGGGATAAGATGAGGGTCAGAAAAGAAGCCTACTCTTTTTGGAGATAATCGCCATATATTTAGGGGTTGAAATGGACAAAAAAAAAGTGCAAAATTGTCAGCAAGTCGTAATTATCGCCCGATCCTCACGCGCATTTGAATGGAAGTTACCGGACATTGCAAAAGCCAAATAGTTTTGGATGGCCATTCAAAAATATTCAATGTGTGAAATAGTTTGCCAACTTTGGTGTCTTTTTGGAGAATTCACAAATACAGGAAAGACTCACTTCTGACTATTTCGTTAAGGCTGATTTCGTTGAAGAATATAGTCAAATGTCTGTATCTCATATAGATGCGTTTTAGTCAAAAACCAATAATAAATGTTAATCTTTTGCCACTTCTGAGAGATTATAGGTCTTTGGGAAATATTGGTTCCAGATCTACGAAGACCATTTACGTGCAACATCTACCTATAAATTGGAAATGGGCAAATTAGTTCAAGTTTCTATTATTCGAAAATTATAGAACGAAACCTGATGGTTTTCTTTTATTATTTGTCACAATATCTTGTGGAATTCTTTCTAGTATCTCGCCTATATAAACAGTATCGTTTATTATAGTGTTGTAGGGTATTCAACGGTCGGCCCCGCTCGACTGTAGCCTTTGCTTACTTGTTAAGTATGTTTTTCTACTTTGACCTTTTTATACCCTACACCACACTGTGGTACAGAGTGTTATGTATTTGTTTGTAACATGCAGAAGGAAAGGAGAAAGACAAATAGTTCCTTTTGATGATCTTCATAGAATCGCATTTTGAATCGATTTATGCATGTCCGACCGTGACTCCATGTATGTTTGTAAACAAAGTACAGGTCGCATTTATTGTGCGATTGAGATGAAATTTTTCACAAATGATTTGCTTAACTCAAGGACGAATTGATGGTAATCGATTTGGATATGGGTCCCATATATAGTGTCGTCCAATTTTATAAGTATTGTGCACCCAACGCGCAATATCAGTCCGAATCAAATGAATTTTGGCCCACACGGCCAGGTTTAGGTTATAAGTATGTCTGGCAATTTTGGTGAATATCGTTTCAGATTTAGATATAGCTCCCATATATATTTTCGTCCGACTTCAATTTTATTGTGCGCCATGTGTGTATTATTCACCCAAATGGAATTGATTTCGGCACATCCGATCGAATTCATATTCAAATTTGGTGTAAATCGGTTCAGATATAGCTATAGCTCTCATATATATGATTCATCCGATTTATGTTTTAAGTCCCTGACATTCGTAATATGCACCCACAACAGTGATATTTGGTTTCAGATATCATATACAGCTCAGAAATTCCTCCCCTTCACCCAATAACAAATAGTAGTAACATTTAGTACCTTTTGCATAACTTTAGAAGACATTTGCCAAACCATTTCATATCTCAATCCAAGACACTAACAGTTATTGCAATATAACATTTCACGGTTTCAACTCTTTTCCTTAACCCAATGCCAAATTTAGATCAATTTAGTACTTTCCAAACAACTATAGTATGCATTTTCAAACCAATATTCACATCTCAACCACAGATACCAACATAAACCACAATATTAAATCTAGAGATTCCATATCTATTCCTTCACCACCAATACCGAATATAGTACTATTTATAGTACTTTTCGAACAATTATGGACACATTTCCAAAACCAACTTCATATCTTAGCCACAGACAACAGCAAGGACATCCATATCAAATTTCAAAATTTCTGCTCCATTCCTACACTCATTACTTAGTTTAGTACCACTTACTTCTTTTCGAACAATTGTAGAACGCATTTGCAAAACCACCACCAGACCTCAAAACCAGATTCCAATAGAGACCCAATATCAAATTAGGGATTTCTAGCTCTATTCTTTCACCCAATACCAAATTTGGCACCATTTAACACTTTTCGAAAAACGATAGTACACATTTCCAAACCAATCTCCACATATTAATCACAAACATCAACAGTAAAATCCATATCAAATTTCAGGATTTCTGCTCCATTCCTACACCCATTACTCAGTTTAGTACCACTTAGAACTATTTATATCCCTACACTTCGTCCTATTTGCCTTTTATTGTGCACCAAACGTGTAATATCAGCCCGAATAGTATGGAATTTTGCACATGCAACCAAATTAGGCCTAAAAATAAGTATGGCAGATTTGACCGAAATCGGTTCAGATATAGCTATAGCTCCCATATATATGGTTCATCCGATTTGTTATTTTTGTCCTCCGCAGCCGTAATATGCACTCTGTAACAACAATATTTGGGGATATATATCAAATGCAGCTCAGAAATACCTTTGCCAAATTTTATCGAGATCGATTCAGATTTGGATATGGCTCCCATATATAACTTCGTCCGATTTACCTTTTATTGTGCACCAAACGTCTAATTTTTGTCCAAATGGGATGGAATTTGAGTCTAGAAGGTAGTATGCCAAATTTGGTGAAGATCGGTTCAGATATAGCTATAGCTCCCATATATATTGTTCATCCGATTTGTTGTATTTGTAACCCACAGCCGTAATATGCACTCCGTAACAACGATATTCAGGGAAATATATCAAATACAGCTCCGAAATTCCTTTGCTAAATTTTATCGAGATCGTTTCAGATTTGGATATAGCTCCTATATATAACTTCGTCCGATTTACCTTTTACGTCTTATATTTGTCTAAATGGGATGGAATTTGGCACTTACGACCGAATTGAGTCTAGAAGCTAGTATGTCAAATTTGGTGAAGATCGGTTCAGATATAACTATAGCTTCCATATGTATTGTTCATCCGATTTGTTATATCTGTTACCCACAGCCGTAATATGCATTCCGTAACAACGATATTCAGGGAAATATATCAAATACAGCTCACAAATATCTTTGGCAAATTTTATCGAAATCGGTTCAGATATAGCTATAGCTCCCATATATATCTTTATCCGATTTCAAATTAATTGTGCACCAAATGGGCAATATAAGTTCGAATTTAAAAGATACAAATGCTTCGGCATATTTAGTGTATGATTGAATTCTCCCATAAAAACTTTTAATTGTTATGTGGAGCTTTACTAAATTAGCAAAGTGGTGTAGGGTATCATAAAGTCAGCCCCGACCGACTTTAGGACTTTCTTTACTGGTGAACAATTATAGTAGGCATTTGCAAAACCACTACCAGATCTCTAAGCCAGATACCAAATGAGACCTCAATATCAAGTTTCGGGATTCTAGATCCATCACTTCACCTAATACCCAATTTAATACCACATTAGTACTATTTCAATTATAGTATGCAATGCAAATCCACCACCAGATCTCAAAACCAGATGCCAAGTGAGACTACAATATTAAATTTCGGGGTTCCAGATCTGTCCCTTCACCAGGTCTTTTCGTAAAATTATAGTACATTTTTCTGAAACCACCTCCATATGTCCAGGCTACACATGAACAGCGACCCTAATACCAAATTTCAGATTCCAAGTACTATCTGTTCAAATATAGTACTATTTAGTAATTTTTGTCCCTTTGTAGTACTTTTTTCCAAAACCATCTCTTTATCACAAACAAACCACCAACGGGGATCGCAATACAAAAATGTTAAAAATTCCAGCTTCCTTGATATACCCTAAGCCAAGCTGTTCCAAATTTAGTACCATTTAGTACAGTTCGCACACTTAGTACACCATTCCGAAACCACCTTCATATATCAAACTTACTTCCCAAACTTGATTCTCATAACGAATTTCAAATTTTTAGCTCTATGCGTTCTCATAATACAATACCATTGGTACAGTTTTAGAAGTTTAGTACCATTTTAGAACTATTTGTAACCTTAAAGTTCTAATTTCCAAAAACAATTTTGCAACATCTACCCAGCACTCTATCAGTGACTCCCATTCCAAATTTTAGAATTCTAGATCATTCAGTTTGTCGAATACAAAGTATTCAATTTATCGTACATTATTGTACTTTTCGTACATTTTAGTACGAATTAACAAAAATCCAGCCTTATGACATGCCAACGGACCAATACTGACCAGAAGTATTCAATTTCTAGTACAATATAGTACTTTTCGTACATTTTTAGTACGAATTTACAAAAATCCAGCCTTATCACACGCCAATGCACCAATACTGACCCTCGTGCAAAACTTCAAGATTCTATCCTCAGCCGTTTACGCATCAATTAGGAACTCGCAATGCCAAATTTCAAACAATTGCAATAAATAATGTGGCTAAAATAATTGAAATTGCGAATATTGGGTGGTACATTTATAAATTTATAAAATCCTCCAAAATCTGAAATTGAAGACGCCATTTCGTTTGGTAGTATGCGGGCCATAACTTTAGTCGCATATGGTATGTGTATATAAATGGCCATAGGAAAAGAATACAACATTCCGACCGATACTTCCTAACTTGTTGAAATTCCGTTCAATAAACTTCATTCGGATCGACTCCAAAGCAGTCTTCAGATTTCATTTCTACCTCGCTTTGATATAAAATTCCTTCAATTCTCCCCAAATCAATTACATTTTTATGTCGAATTTTATGACTTGAAAATGTGTTACCACCAGGTTTACCACTATTAACCTATTTGCTTAGCCACGAAATACAATTGGAAATAAATTCAAATGTGTTTCCATGAATTAGATACGATTGCATTGGTTTGTGTGGTTGTAGCGGTGTGTGTGATACAATGACTGCCACTGAACAAATCCCATATACATATGTGTATGTGTGCAGCAACATTCCCAACGAAATACGACAAAATGTCCTGGTATTTGTCGTATGGTAATGGATTGATATCCTTTTTTGCGGGCATACACATGATCAACATGTCTTGTGCTGTTTGTTGTCTTGATTCTATGTGAATTTCGGTTTCTGTTTTGTTGTCACTTTTCGCCATATTTTGTTGTTGTTGCTGTTTTATTTCAGTGTTTCGTTGTTGTTTTTTACAAATCCATTTAATAACGTTCATAAATTCTTTAATACACAAGAAAAGTATATAAATTTTACGACATATATGGTCTAAACCCCATAAACAGAACGTACTTGGCATTTGCATGAATACCGCTTGGCACGCGGTGTGTTCAATACACATTTGAAAGGGGCCTTTATTTCTTAAGAAGTTAAATTATGGCTGCTAGTTACGCAATTGGATCAGATCCTCAAAATATGTATCAATCGAGCGGGCTAGTGTAGAATTCGAGAACTTAAAAAATGGACAAGTTTTTAAAAATGTGAACGTTTTTTGGTGCAAAAGGGATAATTTACTCATAAATTGTGAACAACATTTCTAACAAATCCATAAGCGCCATATTATTCATAAAGTGCTCCTAAATATAACCAACAATTTTGGAAATCTATTAAAATAATTATACCCTACAACACTATGTGTTGGGGGTATTATAAGTTTGATTAGGCCAGAATTTATGTAACACCTCGAAATATCGGTTTCCCATATAGGAAAGTATATATGGATCTTCCTAGCTCGCCGAGCTGAGTCGATCTAGCTATGTATGTCCGTCCGTCCGTCTGTCCGTCTGTCCATGTTAATTTGTAATCACTCTACAGGTCGCAATTATGGCCCGATCTTCACGAAATTTAGAATGGAGGTGGGGCTTAGGTCTGAATAGAGCCCTATTTCTTTTGGAGATTATCGCATAATATTTAGGGGTTGAAATGGACCAAATACTGAAAAAATGTCGGATTTTGCAGTAGCTATAAAGGTCGCAATTATAGACCAATCGACGCGGAATTTCGCATGTAGCTAGAGTTTAGGGCGGAGAAGAAGCCTACCAATTTGGGTGGTCATCAGATAATATTTAGCTGTTAAAATAGACCATATCTTTTGTGTTGAAAAAATTCAAAATTTTTCATGAAACCGCGAATATTTTAAATACCGGCGAAATCCCACAGCCATGACAAGGTTACTTCTGACCTTTACATTGATGTTAACATCCAACAAATCGGATATATAGCGAAATATGTGCGATATATATGTCTATAAAAGAAGATATGCTTGAAAGATCTCTTATATGTCGAGAACGGCTGAACTGATTTCGACAGTTCTCATTAATTCAGAATGGCCTCTTGGCGGGAAAGAAAAAACGTTTAAAAATCGCATAAAAATATCTCTCTAAAGATGAAAATATTGATTTTGTAACATTTTCTCATATTTTTTCAATTTTGTCATATTTTTGGCATATTTTCATTTTGAATTAAACATTTGGTAATATTTCTACAGCTAACAAAACTAAGTAGTTAGGATATCATATACAGATCGCATTTATGGTCCGATCCTTACGAAATTTTGCATGGGGATAAGATGAGGGTCAGAATAGAAGCCTACTCTTTTTGGAGATAATCGCCATATATGTAGGGGTTGAAGTGGACCAAAAAACTGCAAAATTGTAAGCAGGTTGTAATTATCAACCGATCCTCACGCACATTTGAATGGGGGTTACCGGACATTGCAAAAGCCAAGCAGTTTCGGATGGCCATCCAAAAATATTCAATGTGTGAAGGAGTTTGCAACTTTTATAGACAAAATACGAAAATGTCCATTCCAGTGACATTTTGGAGAATTCAAAAAAACAGGAAAGACACACTTCCGACTATTTCTTTAACGCTGATTTCGTTGAAGAATATAGTCAAATGTCTGTATCTCATATAGATGCGTTTCAGTCAAAAACCAATAATAAATGTTAATCTTTTGCCACTTCTGAGAGATTATAGGTCTTTGGGAAATATTGGTTCCAAATCTAGGAAGACCATTTAAATTAGTTTAAGTTGCTATTATTCGAAAATTAGAGAACGAAACCTGATGGTTTTCTTTTATTATTTGTCACAATATCTTGTGGAATTCTTTCGAGTATCTCGCCTATATAAACTGTATCGTTTATTATAGTGTTGTAGGGTATTCAACGGTCGGCCCCGCTCGACTGTAGCCTTTGCTTACTTGTTTAAAATTAGAGTCGATAAAAATCTTTTAAAGTTTTTCCTAGTAATTTTTTAACAATTATAGTATGCATTAAAAACCAGTAAAGAAAGTCCTAAAGTCGGGCAGGGCCGACTTTTTGATACTCTACACCACTTTGCTAATTTAGTAGAGCTGCGCAAAACAATTAAAAGATTTTATGGGAGAATTCAATCATACGCGCTATGATTATAATTATAATTTAAAGTTTAAAGAACTAAATATGCCGAAGCATTTATATTTTTTAAATTCGGATTTGTATTGCCCATTTGGTGCAAAATTAATTTGAAATCAGATAAAGATCTCGATCTCGATAAAATTTAGCAAAGATATTTCTGAGCTGCATTTGATATATTTCCTCAAATATTGTTGTTACAGGGTGCATATTACGGCTGCGGAGGACAAAAATGACAAATCGGACGAAGTTATATATGGGAGCTATAACTATATCTGAACCGATTTCGATCAAATTCGGCATACTTATTTTCAGGCCTAATTTGATATATTTCCCTGAATATCGTTGTTGCGGAGTGCATATTACGGCTGTGGGTAACAAATACTACAAATCGGATGAACAATACATATGGGAGCTATGAACCGATGTTCACCAAATTTGACATACTAGCTTCTAGACTCAATTCGGTCGTAAATACCAAATTTCATCACATTTTGGCAAATATTATACGTTTGGTGCACAATAAAAGGTAAATCAGAGATATATCCAAATCTGAACCGAACTTGATAAAATTTACCAAATGTATTTCTAAGCTGCATTTGATATATTTGCCCAAATATTGTTGTTACAGAGTGCATATTACGGCTGCGAAGGACAAAAATAACAAATCGGATAAACAACATATATGGGAGCCATAGCTATATCTGAACCGATTTCGGTCAAATTTGGCATACTTATTTCTAGGCCTAATTTGGTTGTATGTGCATAATTGCATACTATTCACAATAAAAGGTAAATCGGACGAACATATACATGGGAGCTATATCTAAATTTTGACCGATTATCTGCAATTTCAATAGGGTCCGTCCTTGGGCCAAACAAATGATATGTGCAAAATTTCATCTCAATCGGATAATAAATGCGACCTGCATTTTGTTCACAACAATACATGGACAGACGGACGAACGGACTGACATGCATAATTCAACTCAGAAAGTGATTCTATGGAGATCCTCAAAGGTAACTATGGGTCTATCTCGCTTCCTTCTCCATGTTACAAACAAATGCACAAAGACATAATACCCTTACCACTATGTGGTGTGGGGTATAAAAACCAAAACCACCGCCGCCCCTCAATACCAGATCCAAGAGAGTGCTCAATATCAAATTTCGGGATTCCAGCTCTATTCCTTCACCCCACACCAAATTTAGTACAAATTAGTACTTTTCCAAACAATTATAGCACACATGTCCAAAATCACTTCCATATCTTAACCACAGACACCAACAGAGATCTCAATATAAAATTCCGAGATTCCAGTTCAATAGCAAATTCAGTACAATTTTGTACTTCTCACATAATTATATTACACATTTGCAAAACCGTTCAATATCTCAATCCTAGACACCAACAGTTATCGCAATATATAGGATGAGATAAAAAAAAAAACTGCAACAAAGTCAAACGCCATCATTTTTTACATTTTTTTTTTTAATTTTATTGAATTAAAGCAATAAATGTCGGAAAAAGCATTAAATTTCAGAATTAGTTTAGATTTGCTCTAATTGGTCACCTTTGGCACGAATTATGGCCTTCAAACGGCCAATCAAACCGTCACACGCTGCCCGAATATTGCTCTGCTGTACTTTGGTCCATTCCCGGCGAAGCGCTTGCTTTGGTATTATTTAGTGCAACCTCGTTTTCCAAAATACTCCAGACACAATAGTCCAACGGATTGGTATCCGGAAATTTTGGTGGCCATTGTGAGCTGGAAATGAAGCGAGGAACCTCTTTATGTAACCATTCTTGGGTGGCGTGTGCTGAGTGCGATGGTGCTCCAAGTCCAATGTGCAAGGTCTGCGGCCAAAATGTTTGCGTGCCCAAGGCTTTAATACACTTAAGAATATTTCGCGATAATATTCGGCATTTATTCTGATGCCACGGTCGATTAATACGAGCGTAAAGTGACCATCGGTCGTTATGCCGGCCCACATCATCACCATGGCCGGCGCTTGAGTTCTGGTGGCCAACCGAAGGTGCACATTTTCAGCTGACCTCTTTGGCAAGTAAACGAATGTTTTCTCATCGGAGAAAACCAAATTCGGCAGTTGATCACTTTCGGCCAAGCGAAGCAACTCTTTAGCTCTTTTGAGTCTATTTTCTTTCTGTTGCGGTGTAAGTTCTTGCACTATTAACAGCTGTCGGACGAGTGGCTTAGAAATGACAGCAGCCTGAATTTGATTGTAGTTTTTTCATCTCACCCTGTACTTATATCAACACTACTTCCCAAACTTAATTTTTATGCCAAATGTCAAGATTTTAGCTCTATCCGTTCACAAAATACCAAAAAGTACGAAATTCAGTGCTTTTTAGTACTTTTCGTACACTTCTAGTCCGAATTTCCATAAAACCCAGCAGCATCTCATTTATATTTTATTATTTTTTAAATTGACAGTTTGTATCCCTAGCTGACAGAGTAGTGCCTAGCAAAGAACCGTCCATATAGGTCCAAATTTGGGGCCCAATAACGGTACCTCCAGATATTCGATACTAGATATAGACAAATTATTTAATGCAATTGTCTGAAAGTTGGCTTTTGAAGTTTCCAATAGGTACATTTTTTCTCGGACAGACAATTATTTATGCAGGACCAAGTTTTCATATGGCCCCCATATAGGGCTACAAAGGATATATATCATTTAATAAGGCCAAAACGTGTCTCATCGAAATAACGGTTTTAGACCGTAGGTCTCTTTGAACCAAATCCATTTCAAAACATTTAGAGCCGAGTTAAGGATGTCCTTCCGTCTATCTGGCTGGCTGGTGTGAATCATAACTCTCGAAGGGAGTGTACGATTTGATCCAAACTTGGTACACCCTAACATTATTGTCAAACTTAGATCGAATTCGGAGATGGGCAATATCGGTGAACTCCTTCTGGTACCTCCCCACCAAAAAGTCAACATTTTCATAGAAAATAATTTGCGGCATATAAAACAAAAGTATCATCCAATTGTGTGTGTCAAAATTTTGAATAATTATATCTCTTATAATTTGTGAAATAAGCATCCTTCAAATTTCACACACCACAATATTTCTATTAACATACCATATATCAGGCAACTCTTTCTGGTACCTTGGTGCCTCCCTCACAACGGGTCAAAATTTTGAATAACTATGAAATTCATAAAACGCGAAATGAGCATCCGCTTATTTTCAAACTTGGCACATCTCAATATTTCGCCTAATGCCAAACCTGGCGTAAAGATGGAATATATCGGTTCACTCCTTCTGGTACCTCCCCCACAAAGGGTCAAATTTTTAAATAACCAAAAACTCTTATAAATGCGTAGTAATCTTCCAATTCCCTTGAAATTTCACACATCCCAATATTTCTATTAACACAAGATCAAGTGTGAAGATGATAGATAAATTATACCTCTTATAATTTTCGAAACATTTAATCGATTCTTAAACTGGCGTAAAGATAGAATATATCGGTCCACCCCTTCTAGTACCTCCCCCGTAAAATGTCACAATTTTCAAAATTGTGCCTCTTATAATTTTCGAAACAAGTAATCGATTCTTAAACTGGCGTAAAGATGGAATATATCGGTCCACCCCTTTCAGTACCTCCCCCACAAAGGGTCTACATTTTAGATAACCAAAATGCTTATAAATGAGTAGTAAGCATCCAATTCCCTAGAAATTTCACACATCCCAATATTTCTATTAACAATTTTCAAAATTATTCCTCTTATAATTTTGGAAATTAGTAATCGATTTTAAAACTTTGTAACCATGGGCCCACACCTTCTGGCAATTCCCCCTAAATGTTAAAATTTTGATTAAGAATTAACATAAACTTTGAAATAAATGTTGGATGCTCATCCCAATATTTGTTTTCAGTATTAGATGAAGTGGAATACTTCGGTCCACTTTATCTGGTACCTCACGCATATTTCTAAATTTTTCAAAAATTATTAAATATCTCACGTAAAAATTAAAAGAAATAGTCGATATAGCCAAATGTGGTACATTTATATCAGACTTAGGTCCGATACGAAGTGGACAACATGGACCCACTCCTTTGGAACCTTCTCAATAAAAGGTCAACAGTTTGGATAATCAAAGCACAATTCAAAATATATTTAAATGACCGAACATTGGCAGAGGGTATGTAGCTGTCGACAAAACAGACATATACCTTTTAACTTGTTTTAATTGACATCTACTATTCTGGATTAGTAAACATATTTCGAATCTGGGCAATAAAATTTTTTATTTCATAATATTCCCCTTTCCCATTTTCCGGGTAAAGTGAGTGTAGAAAATATTGGAAAATTAATATTCTTGTAAAGAGATTGACACAATTCAATCCGCTACACCCTTCAAAAAACTGAATGCTTCACAATTTTTCAAATCGAGAAATTCCTCCATTCAAAAGACAAAAATCACTTTAGCTTCAAACCCTAAAAACCACAAAAACTTAATGGAGAGGCCTCAATCAGGCATGAACGCCTAATACTACTTCAGCCGGCTTTGCATCCTTAAAATAGAAAATAAGCCACAATATGTGTATACACATACATATACGAGCGAATGTGCGTGTATGTAAACAACATAAAAATCCATGTGATCATTAGCCAACCCGAATGAAAGGGCACAGTCGTATATTTTTTATACCCTCCACCATACTATGGAGGGTATATTAACTTTGTCATTCCGTTTGTAACTCCTCGAAATACTCATGTCAGACCCAACAAAGTATATATATTCTTGATCAGATATTCGGTATTTTGATGATTTTAGCGACATTATTCACGGGAATCGTTTCAAATCTGGTATTTGAAGTTCCAAATGGATACTACACCCTAAGACAGAAAATTGTCTTTGCAGGTCCACGTCTTCGTATAGCCCCAATATAACGGTACCTCCCTATATTCGGTATTTTGATGACTTCAGCGACATTATTCACTGGAATTGTTTCAAATTTGGTATTTGAAGTTCCAAATGAATACTACACCCTAAGACTGAAAATTGTCTGTGCAGGTCCACGTCTTCGTATAGCCCCATATAACGGCACCTCGCTACGTTCGGTATTTTGATGATTTTAGCGACATTATTAACCGGAATTGTTTAAAATTTGGTATTGTCGGTGCGGGTCCAGTTTCGAATTTGAATATGGCAATGGCTTATGACAAACAATGCATATGTATGTCCACGTCGTATAGACCCCGGCTATATTCGGTATTTTTAAAATTTTAACAGAATTTTTTAAGGATTTTATTTTTTGAAAATTTCCAAATTCGTTGCAAATGGTGGAGGGTATTAAAAGTTCGGCCCCGCCGAACTTACTGCTTTTTAACTTGTTTGTTTTCGCTGTGGTGTTGTCATTTATAAAGACATATTGCAAAACACAGCCTTCTTTTCACAGCGGCTGCTTGTCGTTGTTGTTGTTGTTTCCCTTCACTTGGCCTTGTTGGTAGGCATTAGAATGTAAAATGAAGTCATAAAAAAACGGTGATGCCTTCTCGCACAGCTTTTTCGCTGTAAGATTGAGTTTTTTATGTTCGCATTTGTTTTTCTTTGGGGGAAGAATGTACTCTAGCCTCTAAATCTACCGCATATTTTTGGGGTTTTCAATCTTCGGTTGATTTGGAGTGGCCCATTACATATGTATGTGTGTGCGTGTGTGTGTTAGAGTGTATGTGCCCAATAAGTATTAAATGCCAATGGATGTCGAAACTAATATCGAAACAAAAACATTTCTGGGAAAATAAAATAACATGTAATAAATCAAACATTTTTTTAGCCAACACCGTTAAGATAAGGGGTAGCATTCGGATTGTAATTTCATTTCCAACTCTTAGAAAAAAATCCGTCTGTATCCTTCAAAAGTTCATATACCTATTCTATTCCACCGTAAAATTGTAAATCAATTTAACCGTGTACCTTGCGAACGTATTAAAGTAGAAGGCTGACATTTTGCAGGCATACTTCAACTTCAATTAAACAACTTCAACTGTATTAGATATTCTGATTGGCTACAATTTGGCATATCTGAGTACCACAAAAAATGAAAAAAAAAATATTTCTTCCTTCTGTAAATGTATTTTCTGTATTTTATTATGGAATGTTTGTGAACACTACCTAAACCTTTTTTGAATGCGTATTATAGCTTTGGAGCAGTTATAATTTGGAATCAGAAGGAGGCATATCCAACTCTGCATCAATTTTCACCAAATTTTACAAAGGCATTGGTACCTCTAGTATCAAATTACATTGCCATTGAGTACATGATATGACATGGAGAAGGATTAAATTAAACAAGTAAAAAAAGCAGTAAGTTCGGCCGGGCCAAACTTTGAATACCCTACACGACTAAGAACAAATTTGAAAAATTTCCAAAAAAAATAGGAAAATCTGTTAAAAATTCTCTAAAAACTTAAAAATACCAAATATAATAATAATTATCATGGGGTCTAAACGAAGACCTGGACCAGCATAGGCAACTTTTGTCAAAGGACATTACAATATTCAAATACAAAAAAACCGCTAAATAATGTAGCTAAAATCATCAAAATACTGCATATAAGGAGATACCGATATATGTGAGCTATACGAAGACCCGAAACTTCAAATATGACATTGAAAAATTTCGGTCATTATTTTATCTAAAATCGTAGAAATGCCGAATATAGGGAGGTACCGATATATGGGGGCTATACAAGAAGGTGGACCTGCATAGACAATTTTCTGTCATAGACTGTAGTACCCATCAGGAACTTCAAATACGAAATATGAAAGAATTCCGGTGAATAATGACGCTAAAATCATCAAAATACGGAATTTAGGGTGGTACTGTTATATGGGGGATATACGATATCGTGGACCTATATAGACAATTCTCTTTCAGGGGGCAAAGTACTTAGAAGGAACTCCTTGTGTGGATTTTCAGACAATTCGATTGAAAATTTTGGCTACAATAATTAAAATACCGAATATTGGGGTACGGTTATATGGGGGCTATACGATATCGTGGACCGAGATAGCCCATCTTCGAACTTGACCTGCCTGCAGACAAAAGACTAATCTGTGTAAAAATTTAGCTTCGTGTTAACGGATGGGCAGGGCTAATTCGACTTAGAATTTTAATCTGATCAAGTATATACTTTGTTAGGTTTAAAATTATTATTCCGCACTATGTATGGTGGAGGGTATAAGAACAGGACACAACAAGTGGCCCAATCCTTTATACTATTCACCATGTGAAAACATGATTTGTGGCAAATTAGTCCATCTTCAAAATTCCTAAAGTTTGGAAGTTCCGTTATATGGTGGCTGTAATATATATTTTTGATGGAAATTAATCTACCCACAAATTATGAAATTAAAGTTCATTTGAAAAATGGCCAAAAACTCCAAATACCGAAAATCGTATATCGGCACAATATATGAGTGGACAGCGAATATTTTTTGGGGGAGTTAAGCTATATTTTGCGAACCCAAAATGTCAAATTACAGCCGATAATAATTATGATAGACACCTTAAAAATAACAACAAATAAATAGCAGCAAAGTTCGGCCGGACTTTTAATACCCATCACCTTTTGAAAAAAAAACTTTCAAAATGTAGAAAAAATTCCGTTAAAAATTGTCTCAAAAAATTATGAAAATACTGACAGCACTGTTACATATCTAGTCTATCAGACCTTACTTTAAAGGCCTAGTAACATAGGATGACTTTCTTCCGACATCCGCCATCGACGACCTCTATGTTTGTTTTCAACTTGACATCATTTTATACCACATTTTTTATTTCCTACATAACAACACCTTTCAGCATCCAACATCACTTAAACAACATAACGTCATTTAAAACATTATTCAATTTTGAATCCTCTGCAACATAATATCCAACTGACAAGTGTTATTTAAGCGTTTCTATTTGCAACACCTGTCTTTAATTTCTACCATCAGCTATCTGGCTCCCTCTCTCTCCCACACTCTCACTCTTTTTGTGAAATCAACTTTCTATTCATTAATTCCACGTTCGCCGTAATTTATCATTTCCGAACCAAAACATCGGATTACGTTTTATTTCCGTTTGTCCATTTTCCACAGAGAACGACAATTATTGTGTTCTTTATATTCGCAGCGTGTCGTGTTCGTCAGTGATTTTGTCCACATCGTCATTCCCTTTTGTCTCAAGGAAGCAATTCAAACTGATGTTATAGTCATTACACGAAATTGCCGTATGACACATAGAGAGAGAGAGAGTGATAAAAGAGACACAATCAGTTTGGCGAAAACGAGAAGGATGTTCCAGCATTGTAGCATAGTAGTGCCACTCAATCTTGAATGTTAAATTTGCTTTTTTTATTTGAATAAAAGATTCAAAAGGAGGTCTATTGAATTGAATTTTTTAGGCCAAGATAGGGGCCATTTTAATTTATTTAGAACTTTGGAATTTTGAAAATCTTCGTAATATATATTTGACGATTTGCATAAAAATTGGTTTATCGGAATGTTATGGCCTCACATAAAGTTACCACCGAATTCTCCTGTATAACAAAATAAAGCTCGAAGTCTATTATGCCATGTGTGTACATGTTATTTTGTGATCCCTCCCAAACATTTTCAGATCTAATGCTGTAAGATATCCCACGATCGGCACCATCCAACCATAGCGTTTGCTTACTTTTTTATACGTAACTGGAAAGTACCCGCTAATTCGTCAGCGAAAAGTCCGCTTATCCCTTCGCCCAAAATTTAGTACTTTTTGAACAATTATAGGGTAAGTGTGCCTAAGTTCGGCATATCCCAGTAGCCCGCACTTTTTATTTTTAAGCCCAAATAAATGAAACTATTATAACTAAATGTATTTTATTTACTTCAAATATATTGTCAGCTATCTTTGTGAACAATTTTGCTAAGAAAAGATGAATTCTTCTAATAAAAATTAAATTTTTGTCTGTGAAGGTCCTCAACAATTCATATTCTTAAGAAAAGTACAATAAAGACGTCGAATCAGTTTAACTAAACAATAATATTATATTTTAATGAATTAATTTATTATTATTATTAATTATTGTTACAAAAAAAATTGGTATGCCGACTATTGGAAAATGCCATACCGACAATTGGCAAGTGGTGTCGACTACTGGCAAAAAAGCATTGTTTTAATAAAACTACAAATTTATGAAATTTAATAAAACGTTATTAAAACATTATTTATTATTGCAAAAACTATACAAAATTTCGAATCTGAATAAATTAACTTTGTAGTAATTGAAATGTTCCGCTCAGAATGGTGAGCGATTAAAAACGCGAAAATACTAAAAGTGCCGACTACTGGTACACTTACCCTATTACACTTTAAAAAAAAAACTCCATATCTCAACCTCAGATACCAACAGTGACCTTAATATCAAATTTCTGAATTTCTGATCTGTAATTTCCCCCGTTGCCAAATTTAATATCATTTAGTACTAATATAGTACATATATCCAAAGTCACCTCCATATCTCAACACCAGATACCAAGAGATATACCTCAATATCAAATTTCGGGGTTCCAGCTCTATAGATTCAATGAATACCAAATATAGCAGTACTTTTCGTACAATTATGGTACACATTTTCACAAAAATGCCCTTTCTCAATTTCAGATACCAACAAAGATCACAATGTCATATTTGAGGCCCATACATTCAGTCTATACTGAATTTAATACTATTTAGTACTCTCCGTAATCTCAATCCCAGATACAACGCAGACCTCAATATCAATTTTAAAGATTCCAGCCCAATCCCTTCACCGAATACTAAATTTAGTACCATTTAGTATTTTTCGTACAAATTTAGGACGATTTTTTAAGTCATCGCCATAACTTAAACACAAATACCATCAGTGATCTAAATATCAAATTTCAAAATTATATCGCTATCCCTTCACCCAATACCAAAAGTAGTACTATTCAGTACTTTTCGTACAATTAAAGAACACATTTTCGCAATCACTTCCATATGTCCAGGCTACACATTAACAGCTACCCCAATAACATATTTTAGATTTCAAGCACTATCTGTTCACCCAAAGCCATAGTACTATTTGGTACCTTTCGTTAGTACTACCAACAGGGGCCCCAATACAAAATTTAGCTTCATCCGTTCACATTTTGTTGTTGCAACACTAAACCAAACTGTTCAAAATTTAGTTTTAGCTTTATCCGTTCACATAATACCAAATTACATTACCATTTAGTAACATTTTAGAACATTTACCAATTTTAAAGTTGGAATATCCAATAACTCTTTGGTGCATCTATTCAAAAAAATCAAAAATACGTACATACCCCAATCCTACACTCCGACAGAAAATATTAGGATACCAACTCTATTGGTTCAACCAACCCCAAATTATTCCAAATTTTGTACCATTTAGTACACTTAAGCACACATTTTCATAACTACCTACATCATACAGTCCAATAGAAATTAGGATTCCAACCTACCTACTTACATCGAATCTACTCCTCAACCTTGATTCCCATTCCAAATTTTAAGTTTTAATACTCTAAACGTAGCAAATGTAGTAAATTTTAGTACTTTCCGAACACTTACCGTGCAAAAAGGTACCATATTTTTAAATTTCAATATTTTTTCGTACCGGGTCGCAATTATGGCCCGATCAAATTTAGAATCGAGGTGGAGCTAGAGTCAGAATAGAACCCTATTGCTTTTGGAGATGATCCAATAATGTTTAGGGGTTGAAATGGACCAAAAACTGAGAAATTTCCTGGTTTTGCAGTTCCTCTACAGGACACAATTTTAGACCAATCAACGCGGAAGTTAGCATGGGGCTAGAGCTTAGGTTTGGGCAGAAGCCTTCAAATTTTGATGGTCATCGGGTAATATTTAGTGGGTAAAATAGACCATAACATTTTTGTTAAATAAAAGTCAAATTTTCCACTAAACCACGAATATTTTTTATCCCGAACAGGTCAATTCTGACCGTTTCGTAGATGCCGATAGAAAATATATCGGATATATACAGCGAAATATATACAATGTATATATACAAAGAAGGGGGATGTTAGCTAGTATGTTTATATCTCACGAATGGCTGGACCGATTTCGACATATTTTGTCAACTCAGAACGCCCTTTTGGCATAAAATAATAAAATCTAATGAAATAATAATAAAAGACGCCAATAATGACGTTAACATAGATTTTGTAGTATTTTGTGACATTTTTTTTATTTTTCATATTTTTTTATCGCATGCGATTTTTTTAATTTGACTTTTAATATTGAAGTGTATATTTTGTAATATTTTTTCACCTTACAACACAGTTTGGGTTTATTATATACTGATTGCAATTATCGTCCGATCATCACAAAAATTTTCACAAGGGTTGGGTTATGGCTCACAAGGGCTAGGCCTATTGTTTTCAAAGATGTCCGCAATATATTTAGGGTTGAAATAGACCAACAATTATAAATGTTCCTGATCTTGCAGCCTTTATAAAGGTCATAAACCAAAAGACACGAAATCTCGCATGAAGTTGGAGTTTAGGACAGCGGGTAGAATGGACCACTACTTTTGTGTGAAAAAATACATTTCCATTTTACCGAAACGCTAAAAATAACTTACTTTTTGATGCTGATTTCGTTCACGAATATAGCCAAATATCGTAGAGAAGCAAATCATATAGATGAGTCTAAATTTAGAGATACAGAGGGGCCTCTTGCTTTTGGAGATGATCGCAAAGTATATAGGGGTTCAAATGAACTGAAAACAGAAAATTTTTCTCATCACACAATCGACACGGAATTTTGAATGAGAAGAGACTTAAAGACAAGGAAGAAGTCTAGCATTTTGGATGACCATTGGATTATATTTAGCAGTAAAATGGACCACAACAATTAAAAGTCCGACGGAGTGTGTAAATATTGGGCAAATGTCCCTGGTAATATCTGTGACAAAATTTCTAAAGTGAAATCTTCAAAAAGGGATTTGGATAAAAGGGGACTTCTAACATATTGTAGTGTTGTAGGGTATCACATGGTGGGCCCCGCACGACTATAGCCTTTGCTTACATGTTTATTAATACAGATTTGTTACTCATATGTATTTTGCTTGTCTGAATAAATTCATCCACTGTTCACTGTTTCAATACACAAGGTCAAATCATTGGTTTTCCATTGAAATAAGTTTTAGAACAAATTCTGGATTTAGATATTGAAAAAGGGCCTCAATCACAGAAGGCTGTTATGTATGTGAATGGAATTTGATTCAATTATAGATTCGTAGAAAATAATTTTGTTTTAGCCTAGTTGATTTGCACGGTGACATGACTTCTACGTATTTGGATTAAAGTTGAACGTAAAATACCTTAAATACCAGGTAAGCGCCAGTATAAAATGTGAATTTTAAATATGACATATCCTCAATGTTACGGTGACCAAAAATTGTATGTATTTTGAATTTGGTAGGGTAGAATAAAGATTTCGCAACGGGCAAACGTAACGGCAGTTAGACTTGTTTCGAAATTCAGGTTAGGAAGAAATGTGGCTACGCTTTCTTCTCTTTTTATCCTTTCTTATGAAATTTCATTTTTAAAGGGAATTGTCAACATAATTCTGTTTCAGGCCCTTGATGCAAATTGTAGATGAAATTCTAAGCCGGTCATTGGACCTTTTTTAATGGCACTGAGGCTATTCCATGATCGACCTCCTCTCACATATCAATGACGCATGGTAATCAATAATATCATGTAAAACAAGTAATAAACATTTGGATCGGCCCGCCCGAACTTTTAATACCCTTCACCTTTGGGTAAAGAGTTTGAATTTAAAAGTATCTGAATTCAAACGTGTTGCATTTTGAACTACAAATGCCAGTAAGAACGTTTGGATAATTCTGTTAAACTTCTCAAAAAAAAACATAAAGTGGGTGAGGCCGTTATATGGTGGCCATTTTTCATACTTCAGGGATTTTTATCTTCGAAATCTACTTAAATACCAAATTTGAAACCGTTTCATGAGTAAATGTGACTAGGAATATCAAAATACTGAATATCGGTGGGTATCGTGCACTATACAGAATGAGATGAAAAAACCGCAACCAACTTCAGACTGCTGTCATTTCTAAGCCACTAGTCCGACAGCTGTTAAAATTAATCCAGTGATAGCTCATTATATTGTTTACAAGCGTACAAAAGCATTTTGGTGAGAATTTTCCAAAAAAAAAATACTAATTCGTGATGGAATTCAAGCGTGATAGTGTGGTTTCTTTATATTTGGCTGGAAAACCACAAGTGCCTATCGTTAGAGCACTACAGCATTTAAATGTTACCGTGATACTGGTAGCGTAGCCCGACGTCAAGAAAGGGGACAGAAGAAGACAGCAACATCAGCAGAATTGGTTCGAAAATAAAGAAGCGACTTGATCGAAACCCGTGTCGCATTGGCCCAAAAATGGCTTGTGAGCTGAACATATCACAATATTCCCTTCGGCAAATATTGAAAAATGAGCTCGGAGTAAGGCCATTGAAATTCCAAAAACTGTAAGAACTTACACCCCAACAGAAAGAAAATAGACTCAAAAGAGCTTGGCCGAAAGTGGTGAACTGCCGAATTTGGTTTTCTCCGATGAGAAAACATTCGTTGCCCAGCTGTTTGTAAACAAACAAAATGATCGTGTTTACTTGTCAAAGAGGTCAGCTGAAAATGTGCACCACCAGAACTCAAGCGCCGGTAATACTGGTGGTCACTCCCCCTCATATTAATCGACCGTGGCATCAGAATAAATGCCGAATATTACCGCGAAAAATGAAGGGTGTATTAAAACCTTGGCCACGCAAACATTTTGGCCGCAGACCTTGGACACTACAACAGGACTCAGCACGCGCCACCCAAGAATGGTTGCAAAATGTGGTTCCTCGCTTCATTTCCAGCTCACAATGACCAGCAAAATCTCAGGATACCAATCCGTTGGACTATTGTGTCAAAAAAGTGACCAATTCGAACAAATCTAAACTTATTCTAAAATTGAATGCTATTTCCGACATTTTTAGCTTTCATTCAATAAAACTTAAAAAATTGTAAAAATTATGGTGTTTGTTGCATATTTTATCTCACCCTGTGTGTGTGCTATAGGAAAACTTGGACCTAAATATTCAATGTTCTGCCACCGGAGCTAGAGACCATTATGAACTACAATTACTATGTTTAGACAAATCCGTGGACAAATGTGGCAAAAATCATTAAAATACTGAGGTACCATTATGTGGGGGCTATACAAAAACGTGGGCCTGTATATACTATGTATACCAATTTTTAGACAAAATGTGGCAAAAATCATCAAAATACCGAATATCGGGAGGCACCGTTGTATGGCGGCTATACCAAAACGTGGACCGATATATCTCATTTTCAGTACCAACCATCCTAGACACCATACCAACTGTTCTGCGTAATTTTGAAGCTCTACGTCATATGATGTGGGCTGTACCGTGATTTCAGCAGACTGAAGGACAGACAGACATCGTTAAGTCGACTTAGGATTTTATGCTGATCATGAATATATACACTTTATGAGGTTTACGGCGAATATTTAGGGATGTTACAAACGGAATGACAAAGTTAAAATACCATCATTTTCAAAGATGGAGACATTAAAAATGTTAACTTAAAAATCCATATTCCCTTCGACGGACATCTTTTGATAGACTCCAACTGTCTTGAAACGAATTTCTTCCCAAAAAGACCTAGGGTCTAAAACCGTTATTTCATTAGACACGTTTTGGCCGTACCAAATGATGTATACCCTCTGTAGCTATATGACTGAGGGTAAAAAAAGAGCTTCATTTTAAACTACAAATGCCAAAGAAATCTGTTGGAGGATGCTTCAAAATACCAATAAGTGGATGGGCATCGTTATATGGGTGCTATGCCTTTACGGTTTTGTCGGTCCAATTTTTTCATATAGTCCTCATATACCGACATCACTTTAAAATATGGTTTTCATTTGCTGGAAGTTATTAACATTTCGGCCCGGTTTAACTTAACTGTTTTTCCTTTGTTTTAACATGACCCCTCTTATCGGCAAATATTCGTACAGAATTTTAGGCATGATAAAGTTGGAATTAAATATAAACTCCCATATATCTATTCAGTGTCAATTGAACATTTTGAAATTTGCTTAGTTCAAAGAAATCAATTACCTTCTTATAGTTACCATAATTCCCTAGAGGATGAAATTGGAAAAAAAACTACACTGTTCAATATCGTTTACCATTTTTTCCGCTGCCTTTGAAGCTATGGCAATATGGATTGAAACTAATCCAATTTTTTTGTTAAGCAATATAAGCGCTATCATTGTGCGAATGTTTGTTGTTGCTGCATGGCTTTGCTGTTGCTGCAACTGCAGCCGTGCATCCTTGCCGGCAAATCTACTTATATTACAAATTCGTTTTTTAACGCTAACAAATCCTATTTGGGAATATCAAAATTCATCTTTCCGTAGCTGGTAAGAAAAACAACAGAGCAAGCGAAAGAAGATAAAATAAGACAGACAGACTTGGGAGATATACACATGTATTTGTGTATGAATACCTTAGTGTATATGTTTTCATATTTGCCAAGAAGGTAAAATACTTCTTTAAGTTCAAATATAATTGAGTGAAACTACAAATTGTTGTATATCATGCAATTCAAAGTTGACAAATGCACTTTTGTATACATCAAGGCCAATTTAATAAGGTTACACAGGACTTTTTATGACAACACAAAAGTGAATGCTAAAACACATCACTACAAATGCATTTTGAGTTATATTCACAATTTAAAATGAAACACATATTAGATCTTTATAATTTTCTCTAGCTCTCGAATGATTTATTGCGAAAAATTTGTAAAAAGAAAAATCACTGGTAATTCATAAAGAAAGTAAATGATGCACACCTATTTTTTCACCAGAAAAGAAATGTTAATTCTATAATTTTAACGAAAACAATATTTAGAGAGCAAGATAAAGCAGCATTTTATATTAATTTATTTACATCTTTAGAACAGTTTAGAAATCGAATGGAACAAATAACTCGGATAAACAAATAAATCGAAAAAAAAATCCTCTTTAACTATATATTAGTTATAATTAGTTGATTTAATTTTAAACCTACTAAAAATAAAAATGTTTTGTTATTTTTCCTTCTAAAAATCTAAAAGTTTCATTTGACTTGCAAAAAGTTTCATTTCGGTTGCAAAAGGTTTCATTTCGGTTGCAAAAGGTTTCATTCCCGCTGCAAAAGGTTTCATTTCCACTGCAAAAGGTTTCATTTCCACTGCAAAAGGTTTCAATTCCACTGCAAAAGGTTTCATTCCCGCTGCAAAAAGTTTCATTTGAATTGCAAAAGGTTTCATTTAATCTGAAAATGCTATAAATCGAATTGACGAAGTAATCGACTTTTTTCGAAGTTAAACACATTAACAAGCCAAGTCCTTATAAGTCCACATGGCTACATATATTATATATGTTCTGATACGACAAAAACGTGTCTCATCAAAATAACGATGTCAGACCCTAGGTCTATTTGGACAAAATCCATTTCTGGACATTTAAAGAAGACTTGTGTCAATCTATTTCATAGATCAGTACATCAGTTCCTAAACGTATGAGTAATTTGAATAATTTCATATCACTCATACGCAGAGTGTTCATACAAACGACCGGATCCACAGAACTACAACTTTTTCAGATGTAATTCGAAGCATTTGTAGCAATTGTAATTTGAGAATTCTATTTGTAATTCGAATCACTTAAACTATTTCAATTGAAATTCGAGAATTTCAATTGTAATTCGAATTGTTTCAGGTGTAATTCGAGAACCTCTACTACAATTCGAATTAGTCTATTTGAAATTCGAATTATTTCAATTGTAACTCGAATTAATTCATTTGTAATTCAAATTATTCCAATTATAATTCGAATTGTTCCATTATTTTTTCGAATTTCCTTAATAGAAATTTGAACTATTTAATTTTAATTTCTAATAGAATAATTCGAATTACAAATGGAATAATTCGAATTAAAATTGAAATCATTCGAATTAAAATTAAAATAATTTACAATAGGAATAATTTGAAATACAAATGGAATATTTCGAAATACAAATGAAATAATTCGAATTACTAATAATAAATTTGAAATACAAATGAAAAAAGGGGAATTTCAGTTGGAAAATATTCAAAATATCGAATATAGGGAGATACTGTTACATCAAATCTTAAACCTACATTGACAGTTCTATGACGAGAATGTCCGGGCACATACTGCCAATTTACAGAAAATTCGGGTTAAAATTGTGACTAACAGAAAACCTTTAAGCTGTCGGTAGAGTTATATGGGGGCTATATCAAAACGTGAACCTATACAACCAATTTTCAAATACCAAAAGTCTTGCAGACCTAACACACATCTGAGTAAAATGATAGCTTGCCACTTAATTTCGTACAGAAACTAGAGTGATTTCCATAGACGGACAGACAAACAGTCGAACGGACATCGCAAAATCGACATAGAACATACAGATCAAGAAAAAAATTGTATGCTGATCAAGTATATTTATACTTTGTGGGTTCTAAAATTTATACTTCGAGGTGTTATAAAAGGAATGACAAATGACTCCAAACTTTGGCGGAGGGTATATAAAAGTTGGATATCAAACCATGGTCGTCGTACTCACCATTTACAGTTATATTGAGATTTGCAGAGTTTTTGAAGAAGTACGATCGAATAATGTTACCAGCCCATAAACCGCAGAAAACTGTGACTATTTCTGGATGCATTACCTCCCATATAGAAGTCCTCACTGAAACTAAATTTTAACTGCTCTAAAACCATTTTAGGCATTCAAATAAGGTTGATGGTTGGCATGATCTAATCCACATATATATAGGGGAGGGTATATTAAGTTTGTCATTCCGTTTGTAACACCTCGAAATATAAATTTTAGGCCCCACAAAGTATATGTATTCTTGATCATTAAAATGTATATTAGTGTGCTGGATTTTTGGTTTTAAAAATGGGCCACATAGGTCCACGTTTTGGTGTAGCCCCCATACAATGGCATCTCCCTATATTCGGTATTTTGGTGATTTATGCGACATTGTTCACCAAAATTGTTTCAATTTTGATGCTTGAAGTTCGTAATGAAAATTACAGTCTATGACAGAAACTTGTCTGTGTAGGTCCACGTCTTCGAATAGTCAACTAAAAGCCTGATACAACTGTTTGGTTGAAAATTTGAGCTGCATGCTTAAAATTACGTAACATCAGAATATACCGTTATATGGGGGCGTGTACCTATGTGTGGACCTAAATTGAATGTCTTCTTTCAAAAAACCCGAAATGTAAAAAAGATGGAAAATAAGAATGTACCACTTTAGCGGGAGCTATATCTAAACGTAGACCAATATATTCCATTTACAACATCAAGATATAACATCATAGGCATTGATGTGTGCAGCATTTCAAAGCTTCGTCTTTTATAATGCGAACTCTATCGTGTATTTCTGTCCAACATGACTAAATCTACATGAAATTTCATAATGTTATGATGTTGATATATTACTTTATAGGGTTTCAGACGAATATTTCAAGGTGTTGCAAACGGAATGACAAATTTAACATATGCGAAGGGTATGTGGGTGTGTGTTATGGTGGATAGTTTTAAATTGTATAATATTTTTCAATGACTTCTCTTCCAAGCCACTTTTTTGATTTGCTTTTAAAAACGTTCTAAAATAACATGTCGAAGTAAATAACTTCTTTAGCCTCCTCAATGTAGTAACATATTCAAAAAATTCCTTACATTTAAGATAAAATACATCGAAAAGCCGAAAGACGAAATAAGCTGGCAAAGCAACATGCGTCAACCCAACTGGCAATGAATGGCAAACGGTGGCGACGTAACATCTCAGAATGGAAAGCATCCGGCAGAATGCACCGATAAGTGAAGACAGCCGTGCATAAAATACGACTGCAATCGCATGGGGATATGAATTTAGGATTGAATGAACTACCGGTGTGTTACGATACAGACAGAAATAAATGCAGTGACACTTCCCCGTCTAGATTATACACTAGTGTTTGAGGCAATAGCATGCTACAACCAATTGTGGAAACAAATTAAAAATTATCAGTCGGTTTAGCCGACAGATGTATACCCTCAGCCAATGTTCGGTAATTTAAATATATTTTGACTTCTGTTATGATAATTCAAATTGTTGACGCTCTATGGAGTATGTTCTAAAGGAATGGGCAAATATTATCGATTTCGTATCGGTCCTAAATAAATATAACATAAATATTGCGACATTCCAGATTTGGAGTATATTGGTTACTTCTCGCACATTATATGAGATTTTACATAATTTTTAGAAAATATTAAAATGTGCGTATGTATCTAGCCGACCGAAGTATTCAATTTTCATACTTCATCTAATAAAGATAAAATTATTAGTATAGGCAAAATCAAATAAAAGAAAATCGAACATTTATTCGAGCATCCCAGAATTCTGGTTGAGAGAAATATTTAGTTGTAAAAAATCGCAGGCTTGTTTCGCAAGTTATGACAGATGAAAGTATTGAAAATTGTGACCCTTTGTGGTTGAGATACCAGAAGATAATGTGTTAGCAAAAATATTTGTATTTGTGAAATTTTCAAAATCTTGAACCCTATGTGGAGAAGGTAACTGAAGTAATGGTCCGATCTCTACCATTTTTATAAAAGATCTTGTGTTGATGGAAATATTGGGATGTACCTAGTCTGCATTAAATTTGATGTTATATGCTAATATGTGCTTCATGGATATTCATATTCAGTCAAGGATTGGACTGATATATTTCATCTTCTCACCAGGGTTAATAAAAATATTGTAATGCGTGTAATTTGAAGGAGGGAGTTATAATTTTTCCAAATTTTGACCCTTAATGGGTGAGGTACTTGATGGAGTGAACCGACATGGTCCATTTTTATACCCTACACCACAAGGTGGTCACGGTATTATGTCTTTGTGCATTTGTTTGTAACAGGCAAAAGGAAACGAGATAGACCGCAGCCGTAAAATGCACTCTGTAACAACAATATTTGGGGAAATATATCAAATACAGCTCAGAAATACATTTGCTAAATTGGTTCAGATTTGGATATAGCTCCCGATTTATCATTGATTGTGCACCAAACGTCTAATATTTGTCCAAATGGGATGGAATTTGGCACTTACTACCGAGTTGAGTGTAGAAGCTAGTATGCCTAATTTGGTGAAGATCGGTTAAGAAATAGCTGTGGCTCACATATATACTGTTCATCCGATTTGTCATATTTGTTACCCACAGAATATGTTACCCGGAATATGCACTCCGTAACAAACGATATTCAGGGAAATATATGAAATACAGCTCAAAAATATTTTTGCCAAATTTTATCGAGATCGGTTCCGATTTAGTTATAGCTCCCATATATATTTTTATCCGATTTCAAATTAATTGTGCACCAAATGGGCAATACAAGTCCGAACTTAAAAGATACAAATACTTCGGCATATTTAGTCCTTTGAACTTTAAATTATAATTATGTATATCATTAAATTCTCCCATAAAAACTTTTAATTGTTATGTGGAGCTCTACTAAATTAGCAAAGTGGTGTAGGGTATCATTAAGTCGGCCCCGCCTGACTTTAAGACTTTCTTTACTGGTTCATTATTGCACCTGACATATCTCTAATTTGAAGACAATCGGACTCGTACGTCACATTTCATTATAGTTATAATTATTCCAAAATTTTACCCCTTGTGAGGGAGGTACTTGATGGAGTGGGCCGACCTGGTCCATTTCATTATTTTAATTATTGCACCCAACATATCTCTGATGCAAATATTAGGATTTGCATGTTTGGAGCAAATCAGATTATCCTTTATCTTTTTGTGCAGTAAAATACTTTCTTTGAAAAGTTCGACCTTTTATGGGGGAGGAACCAGAAGGAGTGCACCGATATTCCCCCTCTACGAACTCGATCTAAGTTTGAAAATAATATTACGGTATACCAAGTTAGAAACAAATCGGAAACTCTTTTCGGGAGTTATCGTCCGCATCATGTAGAAGGGCGAATGTACGGACGGACATCGCTAGGTCGACTCCAAGTGTCCTGAAACGTATTTGGTCTAAAACCGCTATTTCGACGAGACACGTTTTGGCCGTATCAAATGATATATACCCTCTCTAGCCATATGGCTGAGGGTATAATAAATTACCTTTGCTTTGGTATTTTAAATCATTGAACATCAGCCCCAATAATAGTTGAACAATATATAATATGGGGGCGACCTTGTAAAATAGCTACTGCATTGCTTGTAACTGTATATGTAACACACACACACACACTGTGTTTCTGTGTATATCCTTTACGAATACGGAAGTCCCAACGCGAAGAAGAAAATATTCTGTCTTTGAAATTTCATCGAAAAAAACAAGCGCACTCCTTACGCACTCTATTGAGAGAATGAAGTGATATTTCAGTATTCGCTTCACAGAGGCAAATGCCACCACGACTACAATAGATGTGCTGCTGTGTCGTTTCTCGTTATAGTTTTTCTTTTCGTTTTTTTTTTTTTTTTTTTTTTGCATGCTTCTTGCTGGTTCCAGTGAGATATGGCAAAGGAAAGCATAAAACCACAATTTCATGATTGTTTGGCGTTCTGGGAAGTGAATAAAGTGAAGACAAGACAGGGCAGACAGAAGAAATTGTTCTGTATTTTAGGTACTTTGTACAGCTTGACTTTTATTGTTGTCCAATTTATTTATTTACCATCAGTTGAGTAAAATGCTTAGCGGAGTATGTACTATTATTTTTGATAACATTTTATAAATATTTGTAATTTTCAAAATCTTGAAGGTACCTGAAGAAATGGTCCGATCTCTACCATTTTTATACCCTACACCACAAGGTGGTCAGGGTATTATGTCTTTGTGCATTTGTTTGTAACAGGCAGAAGGAAACGAGATAGACCCATAGTTCCTTTTGATGATCTGCATAGAATCACATTCTGAGTCGATTTATGTATGTCCGTCCGTCCGTCCGTCCGTCTGTCCATGTATTTTTGTAAACAAAGTACAGGTCGCATTTATTGCCCGATCCAGATGAAATTTTGCAAAGATCTTTTGTTTGGCCCAAGGACGAACCCTATTGAAATTGGAGATAATCTGTCAAAATTTAGATATAGCTCCCATATATATCTTCGTCCGATTTGCCTTTTATTGTGCACCAAACGTGTAATATAAGCCCGAATTTTATGGAATTTTGCATATACACCCAAATTAGGCCTGAAAATATGTGTGCCAAATTTGATCGAAATCGGTTAAGATATAGCTATAGCTTCCATATATATTGTTCATCCGATTTGTTATTTTTGCCCACCGCCGGTGTAATATGCACTCTGTATATATTTGGAAAATATATCAAACAATATTTGGGGAAATATATCAAATGCAGCTCTAAAATACATTTGCTAAATTTTATCGAGATCGGTTCAGATTTCGATATAGCTTCCATATATAACTTCGTCCGATTTACCTTTTATTGTGCACCAAACGTCTAATATTTGTCCAAATGTGATGGAATTTGGCACTTACGACCGAATTGACCCTAGAAGCTAGTGTGTCAAATTTGGTGAAGATCGGTTCAGATATAACTATAGCTTCCATATATATTATTCATCCGATTTGTTATATTTGTTACCCACAACCGTAATATGCACTCCGTAACAACGATATTCAGGGAAATATATCAAATACAGCTCAGAAATATCTTTGCCAAATTTTATCGAGATCGGTTCAGATTTGGATATAGCTCCCATATATATCTTTATCCGAGTTCAAATTAATTGTGCACCAAATGGGCAATACAATTCCGAACTTAAAAGATACAAATGCTCGGGCATATTAAGTCCTTTGAACTTTAATTTATAATTATAATCATAGCGTGTATGATTGAATTCTCCCATAAAAACTTTTAATTGTTATGTGGAGCTCTACTTAATTAGCAAAATGGTGTAGGGTATCATAAAGTCGGCCCCGCCCGACTTTAAGACTTTCTTTACTGGTTATAAAAGATCTTGTGTTAATGGAAATATTGGGATGTACCAAGTCTGCATTAAATTTGATGTTAGTTTCTCGTTTGCTGTGCTTCGTGGATGTTTAAAATGTTGACCCTTTGGGGGAGGTGCCAAAGGGAATGGACTGATATATTTCATCTTCACGCCAGGGTTAATAAAAATATTGTAATGTCTGTAATTTGAAGACAATCGGACTCGTACATCATAATTCATAATAGTTATAATTTTTCCAAATTTTTACCCCTTGTGGGGGAGGTACTTGATGGAGTAGGACGACCTGGTCCATTTTTTTATAGCCTCCACCATACTATGGAGGGTATATCAACTTTGTCATTCCGTTTGTAACTCCTCGAATGTCCAATTTATTTATTTACCATCAGTTGAGTAAAATGCTTAGCGGAGTATGTAATATTATTTTTGATAACATTTTATAAATATTTGTAATACTCTAACTGTTAGCAATATGCAATCCTATATATGGGAAGACCAATATACTAGTTAATAGAAATTGTACTTAGGCGGTATTTCTCAACTATATATCGGGAATCTGACAACCTAAACATGTGCTTAGACAGTGCAATTGTATCTTAATCGAAATTACAGTGAACCTCTTTCATCCTGGCTCTTAACACACCTTTTAGCTCAATTAATTGTTTGATGCGAAATAGTCGGTTCCTCTTTTTGGTATCGGCTGAAAGGATAGTGCTTGAAATCCCAAATTTGGTGGTTTTGGAAATATGTTCTGAAAAAGTACGAAAAGTACTAAATTGTATTACGTGTTGCATTTGGAAAATGCTATAATTCAGAAATTTAGAATGAGGATCGATGAACTATTTTAAAATTACAGTCAATAAGGAAATCAAGAAAGGTCAAAAGTCGGGCGGGACCGTCTTTATGATATCCTACACCACTAATGCTCATTAAGTAGAACCATCCGCAATATAAATAATACTTTATGTAGGGAATTTATGAGGAGTAGATCATACCAACAATGATCGTTTTATACCATCAACCTTGTAAAGGAAGGTATATTAACTATGCCATTTCGTTTGTAACATCCCTAAATATTCGTCGAAGACCTCATAAAGTATATATATGCATGATCAGCATAAAATTCTAAGTCGATTCAATGATATCCGTTTGTCGGTCTGCCTGTTGAAATCACGTTTCCACATCCACGTTATCGTATAGCTCCATATAACGGTACCCACAGATATTCGGTATTTTGATTATTTTAGCCACATTTTTCCACGGATTTGTCTAAAAATTGGTATTTGTAGGTCATAATGGGTTCTAGCTCCTGTGGCGGAACATTGTATGTATGGGTCCACGTTTTCGTATATACCCCATATAACACACATTTCTTCGGATTTATCTAAAAATGGGTATTTGTAGGTCATAATGGGTTCTAGCTTTGGTGGCGGAACATTGTTATCGATGTTCGTACCTCCAGCTAGCTCCATATAACGGCACCTATCGATATTCAGTATTTTCATGATTTAAGCCACATTTTTCCACGATTTAACGATGTCCGTCTGTCGGTCTGCCTGTTGAAATCACGTTTCCACATCCACGTTATCGTATGGCTCCATATAACGGTAACTTCCGATATTCGGTATTTTCATGATTTTCGCCACATTTTTCCACGGATTTGTCTAAAAACTGGTATTTGTAGGTCATAATAGCTTCTAGCTCCGGTGGCAGAATATAGCTCGCATATATATCTTCAACCGATTTTGAGTTAAAAGTGTACCTAATGGGACATCCAACCGAAATCCGTCTAGAAGCATGTACATCAAATTTAATCGGTTCAGATATAGCTCCCATATATATGTTTCATCCGATTTGGTGTTTAAGTCCCTCATATTCGTAATATCCATTCGACAACAATGATATTTGGTACCAAATATCTTATAGAGCTCTGAAATACCTATGCCATATATATACAACCGATTTGGGGTTAATTTCGCACAAAATGGCGAATATCTGCCCAAAAGTGTTGATTTTTGATACATCCGACCGAATTCAGTCTAGAAGCAGGTACATCAAATTCGGTTCAGATAAAGCTATAGCTCCCATATACATGTTTCATCCGATTTGGTGTTTAAGTCCCTCAAATTCGTAATATCCATTCGACAACAATACTATTATTGGTACCAGGTATCTTATAGAGCTCGGAAATACTTTTGCCAAATTTTATCGAGATCGGCTAAGATTTGGATATAGATCCTAAATATCCTTAATCCGATTTCAATTTTATTGTGCAAATAATGACTAATATCAGCCCAAATGAATTTCGGGACGTTCGTTTCCATTTTGTGGAACTCCGATATATATTTTGTAATAAAATCCTTCTCATGCACTCTATACCAATGTTATTTGGTATAAAATTTATTGAAAATCGATACAGAATTGAATATGCCTCCCATATATTAGTTTCCTCTGAAACCAAACTATAACTGCTCTGAAGCCAAATGTTGATTGGTGGTATGATCTACTTCAAATAAATTATTTTTGTTATGGGAGCTTTACTAAATATGCATTGTGGTGTAGGGTATCATATAGTCGGCTCGCCCGACTTTTTACTTTTTCTTACTGGTTATTTTGTGTGATATGTCCTTATAAAAAATTGGTTTAAAATACTTATAGCTGCCAAAAAATGGTTTGAAAACCAAATTCCTCTGGGACTCCTCTTTTCTGAAATATGGATTAGACATATCGCCCTTAGGATAAAGTTATTAATTCTTGCCTGTAAGGATTCATTTGGATTATGGTCAATTTCTTTTTATGACTTGGGTGTATAAAGACGCCTATCCTCTTAAATTATATAAAAAAATAAATAGATTTCTTGTGAAACGAATACATTTATTTTTGAAGTCAATTAGGCACTCACGTAGTCAAAGGACTGAAATGAGTACAGGCAAATCGCTTGACTCACATCTATTGCGTTATGTAAATGTGTGAAGAAATCATTTTCGTTTCGGTAGATTTCTAAAAACATAGTAGAATAACAATTGTCCATTGCCAAAGTTAATAAACTTTTGGACACTGTTTGTTTTTGCTTTTTCAATATTACAACGTTTAAATTGTATTATGCCTCACATTTTTTTTGTCTTTTGTCATAGGCCAATTGGCCAGCAAAACTCAAGATGAACCATATTCATTTAATGTCCTTTATTGAAGTCTATTGCTGTACTTAACTTGGCCATCATCAGTGACATCCGCTTTCGCCGCTATTTTCATCAGTGTTTATATTTGGTGTCCCTGTAGTTTCGTAGGATGTTTAAAGCTTCTTTTATTGTCGGTTGTTTGGTTCTTCGCGTTAAGATAAAACTTGGAATTATGAGACGTTAGCAAATTGTCTATTCTATGTCGCAATATTGTTTGAAGTTCTTTTTGTGGAAATGCAACATCCGTAACTATGTATATAATAATTTAACACAGTGGGATGGTGGATTGATTCGGAATGGATATTTTGAAAGGGGTGGGAAAGAAAAGGTTGGCATGTGAGACTAAAGCTTTGTTCCAGAACACATTGTTACATTTGTTTCTTAGAATCCATTCCTAAAAAACTAGTTAAAGTCGCAGTTAATTTCAGACACAACAAGAAACCAGTAAGGAAGGTCAAAAGTCAGATGGAGCCGACTATATGATACCCAACACCACTATGAAATTTGTATTGGGAATTTATGTGAAGTAGATCGTACCAACTAGGAACCTTATTTGACTGGGAATCATGGTTTTAGAGAAGTCGCAATTTGGTATTATATTAAAAACTATTTATTGGAGCAATAGATATATCTGACAGAGTTTTTCAGAATGGAAAAATTCGCTTGAATATGAACATTTGGACTGCTATTAAATATATAGTGAACAATAACCGAAAAGTCGGATGAATATGTATATCGAAGCTATAAAAATTTAAATCGATCTCACTAAAATTTGGCAGAGGTATTATCGAGCTATATCTGATGTCCAGTATCAAATATCATTGTTGTGGAGTGCATATTACAAATGTGAGGGACTTAAACACCACCTCGGATGAAACATTTATATGGGAGCGATAGCTATATCTGAACCGATTTTCACAAAACTTAAAATACTTCCTTCTAGACGGAATTCGGTCGGATGTACCATTTGGTTCATAATAAACCCGATAAATCGATTGAAGATTTATATGGCAGCTATTTCCAAATTTGAACCGATTCTCACCAATTTCAAAAAGGTTCGTCCTTAAGCCAAATAAATATTTATTGGAAAATTTCATTTCAATCGGATAATAAATTCGACCTGCATTTTGTTCAGAAAAATGTATGGGCAGACGGATGGACAAACATCCATAAATCTACTCAGAAAGTGATTCTATGAAGATCCTCAAAAGTAACTATGGATCTATCTCGCTTCCTTCTCCATGTTACAAACAAATGCACAAAGACATAATACCCTTACCACAATGTAGGGGGTATAAAAATGTCATGCAATGTTCTTCCTTAAAAACCGTTTTGCCAGATTAATTTGATCGATTTCTAAATAGTAAAATAATTACCAATTTAAGATTGGCTGGAGGGTATATTAAGTTTGTCATTCCGTTTGTAACTCACCGCAATAATCATATTAAACCCCCCCAAAGTATATATATATTCTTGATCAGTGGAAAATTCTAAGTCGATTTACCCATATCCTTCTGTCTGTTGTAATCAGCTAAGAGTCCAAAGGGCATGTGTGTTAGAAAACCAAAATTATGCATAGAGTTGTCTTCAAGCTCGAATATGAGACTCCATATAATTGTGTATATATAGGGAGCTATATTCAGAATTTTTACGATGTTAGGCACATTTTCTAACGAAATTACTTAAAATTCAGTATTTGGCTTCCATAATGGGGTTTTATGGTTATTCAAAATAATTTCTATATAAGTCAACATTTTTCTATAACCCCTATCCTCCCGATATTAAGAGTTTTGATTATTGTAGCCAATTTTACTATCGAACAACAGAAGTTACCCATATCCCATTTGTAACCCTAGAAACCAACAATGGTCTTAATATCAATCTACACCTCTCCATCCTAGACGCCAGCAGTGATCCAAATGTAGTACTATCTAGTACTTTTCGCACAATTATTGTACACATTTCCACAACCACTTCCATATCTCAGTCCCAGATACCAACAGAGACCTTAATATAAAAATTCGGGATTCTAGATATATCCCTTCACCCAATACCTCATTAAATACCACTTAGTACTTTTCGAACAATTGTAGTAGACATTTCCAAAACCAACCCCATATTTTAACCACACATAAGACATAATGTCCTTAGCACTATGTAGGGTATAAAAAATACTGCGAAAATCATAAAAATACCGAATATAGGGGATTTCCGTTATATTGGGGCCTATACGAAGACATGGACTTGTATATGCAATGTTTGATATAGGCCCGTACAATACTCAAATACGAAGCTTCAATGGGGGCTATACGTGGACGAGCAATTATGAAGAGACATATGATGGGTGGCGTATGAGTATGTATGTGGTTTAGACGTTAAGACTCATACGAACTGGTGAACTTTAAATTCGGCAGTTTGTACTGTGGAAGTAAATTTAAACTTAACAAGTAAAATGTTCTGCCATTATGAGTAGACTATATGAAGTCGTGGACATACATAGACAATTTTCCGTTTGACTCTATCGCGATTATAACAGACGGACAGGGCTAAATCGTCTTAGAATTTTACTCTGACCAAGAATATATATACTTTGTTTCTAAATTATTATTTCAATGAGTTACAAGCGGAATGATGAACTTAATATACCCTCCATACTTTGTATGGTGGATGGTATAAGAAAAACGTTATTTGGAGGAGACACATTGTGGTCTTAGAATCGACTTAGAATTTTACTCTGACCAAGAATATATATACTTTGTTATGTCTAAAATTATTATTTCAATGAATTACAAACGGAATGATGAACTTAATATACCCTCCATACTTTGAATGGTGGATGGTATTAGAAAAACGTTATTTAGAGGAGATACATTGTGATCGCATCAAATGAATTATGTCCTCCAACTATTAAGCTGAGACGATTATAACAAGTTAAAATCTATCAGTCAGTTTTTGCCGACAGATGTTCTTTGAGCATTTTGTTTTTCAAAATCTTGAACCCTTTGTGGGGGAGGTACCATAAGAAATTGTCTGATCTCTACCATCTTTATAATAGATCTTGTGTTGATGGAAATATTGAGATGTGCCAAACCTGAATGTGCTCGGACATTAATTTGAGTTTCATAAGCTTTATGGATATTCAAAAATGTTGACCCTCTGTGGGGAAGTTACCATAAGGAGTGGACCAATATATTCCATCTTCGCATCAGATCTAATATTAGTAGAAATAATGTGATGTGTGAAATATAAAAAGAACCGGATGCTTATTCGTATTTTATAATCGTTCTGGTTTTTCAAAACTTTGACCCTTTGTGGGGAAGGTACCAGAAGGAAAAGTCCGATCTCTACCATCTTTATAACAGATCTTGTGTTGATGGAAATATTGAGATGTGCCAAGCCTGAATGAAATCGGATATTATTTTGACGTTTTATGAGTTTCACGGGTAATCACAAAATTGACCCCTTGTGACGGAGGTACAGGAGGAGCGAAGCGGATATATTCTATCTGCACACCAGACCTTGGGTTAATAAAAATATTCTGATTTGTGAAATTTGTAGGTAATCGAACTCTTACATCACATTTTATAAGAACTAGAATTATTCAAAATGTTGACCTTTTGAGGGGGAGGTACTTGATAGAATGGACTAATACTGTCCATTTTCGCACTGACCTAGCACTGATGCAAATATTAGGAATCGCAAAGATGGAGCAATCGGATTATAATTTATTTTTCTGTGCAGTAAAATATATTTTTTTGATTTCGACCTTTTGTGGGGGAAGTACCAGAAGGAGTGGACCGATATTGCCCAGCTCCGAACTCAATCTAATTTTACTAATAATATGACGATGTACCAAGTTTGGACCAAATCGGATACTCCCTTCGAGGGTTAATGTGCGTACCAGCCAGCCAGACAGACACACGAACTTCTCTAGATCGACTCCAAAACCGTTATTTCTAGGCACGTGATATATGTATACCCTCTCTAGTTATATAGCTGAGGGTATAATAAACAAGTAAGCAAAGGCTATAGTCGTGCGGGGCCGACCATGTGATACCCTACAACACTACAATATGTTAGAAGCCCCATTATGTCCAAATCCATTTTGGAAGATATCGCTTTTGAAATTATGTCACGGAACACTGGCCAGATATTACCCTCAGCATTTTGACCAGGGACATTTGACCAATATTTACGCACTCCGTCGTGCTGTTAGTTGATGTGGTCCATTTTACAGCTAAATATAATCCAATGGTCATCCAATATGCCAGAATTTTTCCATGTCCTTAATTCTCTTCTCAGACGTGTTGATTGCTTCAATTCAATGTGATCAGGACATTTTTTCTGTTTTTGGTTTATTTAAACCCTAAATTTTTTGCGATCACCTCCAAAAGCGAGAGACCCCTCTCCATCTCCAAATTTAGACTCATATATATGATTTGCTTGTCTACGATATTTGGCGGTATTCGTCAACGCATCAATCAAGCAATCAGCATAAAAAAGCCAGAAGTTCACCTCTTGTGTATTGCGGATATCATCTGTAAGTAATGTTGGTATTTTTTAACACAAAAGTAGTGGTCCATTCTACCCGCTGTCCTAAACTCTAATTTCATGCGAGATCTCGGGTCCTTTGGTTTCTATATGTGACCTTTATAACGGCTGCAAAATCAGGAAAATTTTTAGTTGTTGGTCGATTTCATCCCCTAATATATTGCGGACATCTTTGAAAACAATATGCCTAGCCCTTCTGAGACCAACCCTACCCTTGTAAAAATTTTCGTGAGGATCGGACGATATTTGGAATACTTATATAATATCCCCAGCCCGTGTTGTAAGGTGAAAAAATATTACAAAAGTCAAATTGAAAAAATCGCATGCGATAAAAAATATAAAATATAAAAAAATATTGACATTTTTTTGCGATTTTTTCAGATTTTATACTTTTGTGTCAAGAGGGCATTCTGAATTGACAAATTTATCAAAATCGGTTATTCTTGAGATATAAGCATTCTAACTAACTTCCTCTTCCTTTGTATATACACATTGTATATATTTCGCTATATATAACCGATATATTTACTATCGGCATCTACGTAACGGTCAGAATTGGCCTATTCTTCTATTAGTAATATTGCCGGGATTAAAAATATTCGCAGTTTAATGGAAAATTTGACTTTTATTTAACATAAATGTTGTGGCCTATTTAACCCACTAAATATTACCCGATGACCATCAAAATTGGAAGGCTTCTGCCCAGCCCTAAGCTCTAGCCCCATGCTAACTTCCGCATTGATTGGTTCATAATTACGACCTGTAGAGCAACTGCAAAATCAGGATTTTTTCAGTTTTTGGTCCATTTCAACCCCTAAATATTATGCAATCATCTCCAAAAGAAATAGGGTTCTATTCCGACCCTAGCCCCACCTCCATTCTAAATTTCGTGAAGATCGGAGATAGGAAGATCCATATGTGGGAAACCAATATTTCGTGGTGTTACATAATTTTTGGCCCAATCAAACTTATAATACCCCCAACACATGGTGTTGTAGGGTGTAAAAATATGCAGAGTTTGAGCCACACATGCAAGGCGTTTAACAACAATTAAAAAAAATGTGGCTGCAGTGAGTACTTACAATGAATTTATATGAAATATTTTTCTCATTTTATGTAAAACACTTTCAATATACTCCTCTATTTGTAAGGACAACCGTGAAACATATTAAAAAAGTTGTATACAAAACGGCATTCCACTGTGCATATTTTTCCCTTTTGCATGTTGCGTTCCAAATGACAATCTGCGAGGGAATATCTCTTAATATCCGCGTTGTATAGTCACGACAAGAGGAAATTGCATTTAAAACCGTTTACAACATCACTCAACAAACCGACTAGGCGCTTAACAATCAAGCGCCATTTGTGATGTTCCAAATTATTCGGTTGACGACATACTGATGGTCCAGCTAAGAGCTTAGCAGTAAATTTGGTCCTCACGCATTTTATGGCACAACAAAGCGTCCTTAACAATTTGTCAAATATATAAAATTGAGCTTTAGAAATAAAATGATTAACGGTTTATTTTTTTTTTTTTTTTTTTTTGGTAGTTCGAAATCTTGGTTGGAATTTTAATAGGATGCCGCCATGGTAGTACATATTGTGTACATAATTTAGAATTATGTGCTGTTTAGTTTTAGGATGATGTGAATATTAAAAAGATTTGGAATTTATGGCAATGTGAATCGGTAGTTGAATGCCGTAGCTCATTGACAGAATTAATGACAATTACAAATTATAAGCAGCATTTTTATTTGCTTTACATGAAAACTATATCTATCTGAACCGATGTTCTCTAAATTTGATGTACTTGCTTCTAAACTGAATTCGGTCGGATGTGCCCAAAATCAGGTTATTTGGACTAATATTTTTCCATTTTTTTCGACCTCCCCGTTACGTAGGGATCGCGTTAGTAGGCATTAAAATACCAGCTACAGAAAATATTTCATCAGCCGGTGGAAAAATATTGCTACTCATTTAAATACGTAATTATTCCAGATTTTGAACACTAGTACTAAAATCTACGATCATTATTTAAAAACTGATAATATTTGCTTAATCTAAATGGGATATTAATTCTGGAAGAAAAAATAAGAGAGTCAGCTAGCACGTTACCATTTAAGATTTTATACGCCATTACAGGGTGAGATAAAAAACTGCAACCAACTTCAGACTGCTGTAATTTCTAAGCCTCTCGTCCGACAGCTGTTAAAATTATAACAGTGAGAGCTCATTATATTGTTTACAAGAGTACAAAAACATTTCCAGAATAAAAGTTACTCGTGATGGAATTCAAGCGAGATAGTGTGATTTCTTTAAATTGGGCGGGAAAACCAGTGGCTATCGTTAGAACACTCCAGCATTTAAATGTGAATAAATCTTTTGTGTCTCGCACCATCGCTCGTTAACATGGTACTGGCAGCTTAGCCCGACGTCAAGGAAGTGGACGAAAGAAAACAGCACCATCAGCAGAAATGGTTCGAAAAGTAAAGAAGCGACTTGATCGAAACCCGCGTCGCAGTGGGCGATTTTAGTTTTTTTTAAAAGTTTTGATTTTGTTTCCCAACGGAATTCGTAGTAAAATAAATTAAATAGTGTCAGTCGGTTTCGCCGGCAGATGTATACTCCCAGCCTTGAGTTATGATTATTCAAACTGCTGACCCTTTATGGGGATGGTTCCGAAGGAGTTTCCAATATTGTCCAATTAGTATCTGACCTAAGTCTGATATAAATATTATAACGTGCCAGATTTGGTCTATATTAACTAATTCCTTCACAGTTTGTAGGATATGTGATATTTTTTTGGAAAACATTGAAGGATTCCACTCCATCTAATACTGATAAAATATTGATATGTGCTAAATTTATAGGAAATCGAACATTTATATCTAATTTTATGCGAAATCATAAATTATGATATATTATTATATCAGATTTCTGGATAAAATAAATATTTGGATATAACAAGTTGTATAAAAAAATACCGAATGTAGCCGTCTTAGGGTCTATACGACGACGTGGACCTGCATAGGCAACTTTTTTCATATGCTATTAAAATATTCAAATGCGAAACTTGAAAAAAATGTGTTATAATGTAGCTAAAATCATCAAAATACCGAATATAGGGAGGTACCATGGGGGTTATAAAACGTTGACCTGCACAGATAATTTTCTGGCATAGGCTATAGTATCCATTTCGAACTTCAAATGCGAAATTTGAAACAATTTCGGTAAATAATGTCGCTAAAAGCATCAAAATACCGAATATCGGGAGGTACCGTTATATGGGGTCTATACGAAGACGTGGACCTGCACAGACAATTTTATGTCATAGGCAGTAATATTCATTTCGAACTTCAAATGCGAAATTTGAAACAATTCAATCAAAAAACCCTATACGAAGACGTGGACCTACATGGCCCATTTTCTGTATTAGGCTGTAGTACCCATTACGAACTTCAAATACCTATTTTGAAACAATTCCGGTAAATAATGTCGCTAAAATCATCAAAATATCGCATATCGGAAGGTACAGTTATATGGGGGCTATAGGAAGACGTTGACCTACACGGCCCATTTTCAATACCAAAAGTCCTGCAGACATAACACACATTTGAGTGAATTTTTATCAACTTACTTTATTTCGTTTGGAAGCTAGAGTGATTTCCACAGACGGACGGACATTGTTAAATCGACATAGAATTTTGTGCTGATCAAGAATATATATTCTTTGTGGGGCTAAAATGTATATTTCGAGGTGTTAACAACGGAATGACAAACTTAATATACTATGGTGGATATTGCCCATCTCCGAACTCGGTCTAAGTTTGATAATAATATTACGATGCACCAAGTTTGGACCAAATTGGATACTCCCTTCGAGAGTTATCGGGCACACCAGTCAGACAGACAGACGGACGGATGTACACCTTTAGATCGACTCCAAATGTCTCAAACGGATTTCTTCAAAGAGACCAATCGTTATTTCGATGAGGCACGTTTTGGCCGTATCAAATGATATATTTGGAAGCATTTTCCAATGTTTTATATTCCTCACGATAAAGGATATACAAATTTATTCAGACCTAATTAGCATGTTAATTTACTTTTCTAGAATGAATCAAAACTTCATCTCAGCGATCACATAATTTTATTTGTATATATGTACATGTGTGAAAGTGTAACTTTCATCTCGTTTAACAAACACATATTAACATTCAATCTTTTGAAACTCTTACACATGAATATGTTGGAGTCTCAAATTGTCAATAGTGACGTTTCATCGTTTAACGTCTTTTTAGTGAAAGAAACAAAAAAAAAACAGCTTTCATGATAGGTCAATAGCACATCTAGAGATCCACTGCTGCTGAGGGAGAACAGGCACAAGACGCAAGTAGGGCGTTGTTGCTACTATTAAGAAGGAGTATGGCTTGGCGGGTAAATGAATGTAAAAAGAAATCCCATTACGGTAGTTTCCGTTTAAATAAATCATCATAAATTACGGCTGCTCAAAAGAGAATTATATGCGCATAATATGACTGGATGGCTGGCTGGCGTAGCTTTTAATGCCACTGCCCAATGCTTCTTGACTGGCAAACCATTACAAATAGACGTAGTATCTCAAAGCAGCCGCACTTGAAACATCTCTGCTGCATCAGCCACGCACAACAAACGACGACATTGTTTTATTCGGTGGAGTTGAGGCTGAACAATCGACCAAACAACCACCCGCCAACCATGCATTCCCATTGCATTCAAATAAAGTTATAATGGTGTACGTAATATGCATGGCTTCGCAGAAAAGGGAATAGTTTTAGATTTGAGTACTTGGGTCTTCATTGAATTAGAAAATAGTTGTTTGCGTCTAATATCGAATAGAAGTTGCATTGTTACGGTTAACATTTTATTTCGTTGTTATACTCTCCACCATAGTATGGATGGTATATTAAGTTTGTCATTCCGTTTGTAACACCTCGAAATATACAAAAATAGATAGATACTACAGCCTATGACAGAAAATTGTCCGTGTAGTTCTACGTCTTCGTATAGCCCCCATACAACGCCACATCCCGATATTCGGTATTTTGATGATTTTAGCGACATTATTCACCGGAAATGTTTCAAATTTGGTATTTGAAGTTCGAAATGGATACTGAAGCCTATGGCAGAAAATTGTTTGTGCAGGTCTACGTTTTGGTATATCCCCCGTATAATGGTACCTCCCTATATTCGGTATTTTGATGATTTTACCTACATTATTCAACGATTTTCGCATTTGAAGATTGTAATGGCTTACGACAAAAGTTGCCTATGCAGGTCCACGTATTCGTATAAACCCTAATGTAACGGCTACATTCGGCGTTTTTAAGATTTTAACAGAATTTTTAACGGTTTTTAATTTTTTTGAAAATAAATTCGTTCTAAATAGTGGAGTGTATTCAAAGTTCGGCCCGGTCGAACATACAGCTTTTTTACTTGTTTTTTATAAAAAAATTATCAGGAGGTAGGACAGTCTTACTCCTTTGTAAACATTGCTATTCATTGCTATCCCCTGATTTTCCACAAATAAGTAAACCCTGTTTTTATAAGAACAACAATAATAGAATCCATGACATAAATGCCAGCTCTATTTCAATTATATTTTGAAAAAGAATATAATTTATGAAGAACATAATTCGGTTTTTACCCAATTATATTATCAGCGTAACATTCTATAAGCATTTGCGATGTCCTTCCATCTGTTGTAATTACGCTATCTTTCGAAATCATTAGACAGATTAATTTCGTAAATGGGAAATGTTGTTCCACGTATATCCCTCCTAATTTTCGGTATTCTGGAGGAGCAAGTTGAGTCTTAGGGCTATGCTCGGAAATTTTTATCACATGTAGGTATTTTTAACCTGATTACGGCAAAGTAATTTCTTATACCCGGGATAATTTTTACTCGGTTGCCCGGTTATCGAAAATTCGGATACAAAATACGGGTTTAATCCGGGTTTAATCTATGAAAGTTCATAGAAATACCTATCTCACAAGTGGTGATGTTGTTTGGACCGGTTCCGGAGTAATATAAGAACATTAATATTTTTCTACCGAAACTTTTTAAAAATCCCTGATTTTCGGTATTCTGGAGAAGCAAGTTCAGTTTTAAGGCTATGCTCGGAAATTTTTATCACATGTAGGTATTTTTAACCTGATTTTGGCAAAGTAATTTTTTATACCCATTATATTTTTTACCCGGTTACCTAGTTATTCGACGCGAAAATTCGAATACAAAATACGGTTTTTATCCGGTTCTATAAAATTGGTGAAATTTGAAAGCTTATGGAAATACCTATCTCACAAGTGGTGATGTTTTTTGGACCGATTCCGGAGTATTACAAGAACATTAATATTTTTTACCGAAACTTTTTAAAATTCCCCCAAAAGGTCGAAATGTATCTATATAGCCTACACTGTTGCCTTTCTAAAATGGTGTCAAATGTGCTGATATCCCTTGTAGTTCCGATGATATTAGTAATAAAAAACATGAAATTTTCTCCACCAATATGTGTCTGATCATTATAGGTTTAAAAATAGCCGCCCTTCGGCCAGGGCTTGCGATTTTCTCCTTTGGGCCTTCGACTTTAAAGTCAATATCTTCGGAACTGCAAAGCTATAAAAAATCTCAATTTCATGATTTTCATCACTAATATATTCGGAACTATAAGAGGTATCAGCACACATGGCACCATTTTGGAAAGTCATGAGTTTAGACTATAATGTATCATGTAGATTTAAATGCCCCATAATGGGCTTACTTTGGCCTTTTAAGGGTATTCCTAAAAGTTCCGGTACAAAAATACAAATTTTCTTGTAATACTCCAGAACCGGTTCAAAAACACAACGTATGACCATTTGTTGGATAGCTATTTCAATATTGTATTTCAAATGATAAAAATATAGTAGGATCGAATAAAAACCGGATTTGTTATCCGAACTTTCGGATCGAACAACCGAATTATTGTGACAGATTATTGCTACATAGGTTCTATAGGTTCACGTTTTCCTGTAAAATTTGGTTTGTAGAGTTTGTAATAGGTTCTGTCTACTGTGGCAGAAGACAGGTGAAATAGGTTCATGATTTCGTATATCACCCATTATGGGGTACTTACGAATTTTTGGTTTTTTGTGATTTTTGGCCACATTTTTAATAGAGTTTTTATACCCTCCACCATACTATGGAGGGTATATTAATTTTGTCATTCCGTTTGTAACTCCTCGAAATACTTATGTCAGATCCAACAAAGTATATATATTCTTGATCAGCGTAAAATTCTAAGACGATTTAGCCATGTCCGTCTGTCTGTCTGTCCGTCTGTCTGTCTGTTGTAATCACGCTATCTTTCGAACAAATTGAGATAGAAGGCTAAAATTTTGCACACATGTATATTTTTCCAGTAGGCAGGTTAAGTTCGTAAATGGGCCATTGGACCTAGTTATCATATAGCCCCCATATAACGGTACCTCCCGATATTCGGTAGTTTGATGATTTTAGCGACATTATTCACCGGAATTGTATCCAATTCGGCATTTGAAGTTCGTAGTGGATACTACAGCCTAAGACAGAAAATTATCTGTACAGGTCCACGTCTTCGTATAGCCCCCATATAACGGTACCCCCCGATATTCGGTATTATGATGATTTTAACGACATTATTTACCGGAATCGTTTCAAATTTGGTATTTGAAGTTCGTAATGGATACTTCAGCCCATGCCAGAAAATTGTCTGCGCAGGTCCACGCCTTCGTATAGCCCCCTATACCGTACCCCCCGATATTCGGTATTTTGATGATTTTAGCGACATTATTTACCGGGATTGTTTCAAATTTCGCATGTGAAGTTCGTTATGGATACTTCAGCCCATTCCAAAAAATTGTCTGTGTAGGTCCAAGCCTTCGTATGGCCCCTATATAACGGTACCCACTATATTCGGTATTTTGATGATTTTAGCTACATTATAAACAGATTTTTCTTCAAGTTTCGCATTTAAATATTGTAATAACTTATGACAAAAGTTGCCTATGCTGGTCTACGTCGTCGTATAGGTATTCTGTATTTTTATGATTTTAACAGAATTTTAAACGGATTTTTTTTTTTTTTTTTTTTTGGAAATTGCCAAATTTGTGCCAAATGGTGGAGGGTATTAAAAGTTCGGCCCGGCCGAACTTACAGCTTTTTTACTTGTTTAATTTGATATTTAAATCGAAATCAGTACCATCGACTTTACGGTATTTTGACGACTTTATAGCAACACTAGCAAAGATGGAAGTGGATCCAATATTCAATTCGATACCTTTAGTTTTATAGGTTTTCTTTACCCCATGATGGAGGATATTAAAAGTTCGGGCCGGCCGATCTTAAAAATTTTTTGCTTGTTTCATTTGTGCTTGAGCAATCATTTGTAAATGTCTTTTGTAGGATTTAATATTTAAAAATCATGTTTTAGATCGCCATCTACTTTTGGAATCAACTAATTATATACTGTACCAAGAATATTTGAAGTGGTGGTTGTCTATGATTAAATGAATTCTACAATTTTCGAAATTATAACTAATTTTGTTGAATAGTAATATATTATATATTTTATAGGAAAGTTCATATAAAAAGAGGGAATATTTAGCAAAGACATATAATTTTTAAAGGTGGGACATTTCATTGTTGTTTTTGGAGTCAGTAGATGGCGCTGGTACTGGAAAATATGGAAATTGTCGCCATATCATGACATAACTTTGGTATAATCTAACCGACATGTCGTTTTTATAGGGATTTCGCTCATTTTTATACCCTCCACTATTCTATGGAGGGAATAGTAACTTTGTCATTCCGTTTGTAACTCCTCGAAATATTCATAATAGACCCTACAAAGTGTATATATTCTAGATCAGAGTAAAATTCTTAGACGATATAGGCGATGTTCGTCCCCCTATCCGTCTTGTGTTGTAATCACGCTATCTTTCGAAAGATTTGATTTTGCATACATAGTTTACCAATAGGCAGGTTAAGTTTGTAAATGTGCCATGTCGCTCCACGTTCTCGTATAACCCCCATATAACAGTACCTCCCGATATTCGGTATTTTCACGATTTTAGGGACATTATTTTCCGAAATTTCGTATTTGAAGTTCGTAATGGGCACAACAGCCTATGACAATGTTTTTATGCAACACGTCTTCCTACAGCCCTATGTAAGCCCGATATTCGGCATTTTTATGATTTCAGCAACATTACTCACCGGAATAGTTTAAAATCTCTTATTGGAAGATATTAATGGGTACTGCGACCTATGTGAAAATTCATATACAGTTCCACGTATTCGTATAGCCCCCATATAACGGTTTTCAATCTTACCCTGTAAGATCAAAAAACTGTAACCAACCTCACACTGCTGTCATTTCTAAGCCACTCTTCCGACAGCTGTTAAAATTATTCCAGTAACAGCTCATTATATTGTTTACAAGCGTACAAAAGCATATTGGTGAGAATTTTCCAGAAAAAAAAAGTTATTCGTGATGGAATTTAAGCGTGATAGGTGATTTCTTTATATATGGCTGGAAAACAAAGTGGCTATAGATAGAGCACTCCAGCATTTAAATGTGAATAAATATTTTGTGTCTCGTACCATCGCTCGTTATCTCAAGGAAGTGGACGGAAGAAAACAGCAACATCAGCAGAAATGGTTCGAAAAGTAAAGAAGCGACTTGATCGAAACCCGCGTCGCAGTGGCCGAAAAATGGCTCATGAGTGGAACATATCGCAATATTCCATTCGGCGAATATTGAAAAATGAGACATTAAAATTCCAAAAAGTGCAAGAACTTACACGGCAACAGTAGGAAAATAGACTCAAAAGAGTTAAAGAGTTGCTTCGCTTGGCAGAAAGTGGTGAACTGCCGAATCTAGTTTTCTCCGATGAGAAAAAATTCGTTGTCCAGCAGTTTGTAAACAAACAAAATGATCGTGTTTACTTGCCAAAGAGGTCAGCTGAAAATGTGCACCTTCGGTCATAACAGCCGATGGTCGCTCTCTGCTCGTATTAATCGACCGTGGCATCAGAATAAATGCCGAATATTATCGCGAAAATATTAAAGCCTTGGGCACGCAAACATTTTGGCCGCAGACCTAGGACATGCCAACAGAACTCAGCACACGCCACCCAAAAATAGTTACAAAATGAGGTTCCTCGCTTTGGTGGTCATTGTGCGCTGGAAATGCACAATGACCAACAAAATCTCCGGATACCAATCCGCTTGACTATTGTGTCTGGAGTATTTTGGAAAGCTAGGTTGGCACTAAAACATAACAAAGTACCGATCACTTCAAGCAAGAGATTCTCCGGGAATGGGCCAAAATATCGCAGAGCAACATTCGGGCAGCGTGTGCCGGTTTCATTGACCGTTTGAAGGCCATACTTTGTGCCAAAGGTGACAAATTCGAACAAATCTAAACTTATTTTAAATTTTGATGCTATTTCCGACATTTTTTGCTTCTATTCAATAAAATTAAAAAAAAAAAAAATGTAGAAATGATAGCGTTTGACTTTGTTGTAGTTTTTTTATCTCACCTTGTATATCAAACTTATTTTCCAACCTTGAATCTTTTACCATTCATACATTTTAAGTTTTCTGAGGATTATGATTTTTTTGGGTGGGGGGTTGTATTTTGGGTATAACGGCCATAATACTCATAATTGTAATTGGGATTATGTCCAAAACGGTTGGGAATATAAGCCCTATTATGGTTTAGGTATGGCTGCAACTGGATTCGGACAGAATTAACAATCAAATGTATTCAAGGCAGGAAAATTGTATTCACTTTTACTTAAACCACTTATTGATTTGAATATAAATTGAGAGAATAACTCATTAGGATTTATAAGGGATTCATGTCAAAAATGTCAAATATTTCACCATACTCAAATATATAGCCTTTACTGTATGTGGAAAGCTACTGCGCAGAATCGTAACTTATCCTTTTTATGCTACTTCCATGGCATTACCGCTACTCATTCGTAAACGTAAACATAATATAGTATGCAAAGGATATGGCTAAAAACAAAGCACCCACAACACGAGGAGAAGCTGGGAATCAAAACATAAACGACCTAAAACTATTCCCCTTTTGTTTGGACCAAAACAGACAAAGAAAGAAGGTGGACAAACAATTGCAACAAACCAATTAGAATACACATAAAAAGGCGACGATGACAAAGTGAAACAGCATAGAAATCTCGTAATCTTCAAAATCTAAAATCGAAAAAAAATCGAAAACAAACAAAAGTTCCAATAGTTCCCAAGCAAAAGTCGTAAAAATAAGGCCAACAAAATGCTGCATGCCTTCAAAAGAAAATTTCGAACAATTTTGCAACGTTGTATCCTATTGGCCATACTGGCGGCCATTTTTATGCTAATTGTGTCCTACATGAATTTGGAGTTTTGTTATAAAATTATGTCACAGAATAGCCTCACCTATATGGTAAGGAGGATGTGTTGGGTGTGCTTCCGCATTTTATTTAGCAAAAAAATATTTCCATTTTTCCAGTGTAAAAAATATAAAAACTACGAATACAGTGGCACCCTGTGCGAAGAGTTGTGTGCCAATGAGCAATCCTTTAAATCCTTCAAATGTCCCCAGGCAGATATGGGTACCATCATGTTTACAGCTGAGAAGAACGGTGATGTCTATGCGGTTAAGGTGTGTAGTCTAATGGAAAAATTATGGCAAATATTTAATCATGCTTTGAATACCCTTTTGTAGCTGGCCCGCCACATTAAAGATGACCTTAGTTGGATAAATAGCCGAGGCATGCAAGTGTATCCGAAAATTGAAAACTTCCATCACATTGTTAAGATGCACATTACCCTTACGTATAATGTGACCTTGGATGATAATATGGTAAGTTGGCGCCGGTTTTGACCTTTATCGAAATCTGAAACGAGAGATTTCGAAAAAAAAATCGTATTTCCGCATAAATCGACATAGAAAGTACGGAATACTGATTGAAACCTTATAACTGGTTTAAGCATTATTAACATTGCATTCCGTTTCGAACTCCTCGAAATACTCATATTATACCCTATTCTTTATCATCGAACATTTTCTGGTTCTTTTTTGCGATGTCCGTATGTTTGTCTGTTGAAATCACACTATCTTTCGAATTGAATGAGATATAAGGATAGCATATTGCACACAGGCATATTTCGTCAGTAGGCAGTTTAAGTTCATAAATGGGTCATATCGATCCGAGGTTTCGCATAGCCCCCATATCTCCCGATGTTCCGTATTCTGATGATTTTAGCCACATTTCAAACGGAATTATTTACAAGTAAAAATCAACTAAATTCGACCGAACCGAACTTTTTATACCCTCCACCATTCAGAAGGAGCAAAAATTTTCAACAAAATTTCGTCGAAAAATACCGCTCAAATGAAAACGTTTATGTGGGGGCTATACGAAGACGTATGGTAGCTAATATCATCAAAATACCGAATAAAGGGAGTTATCGCTCTATGGGGGCTATAGAAAGACGTGGACCTGCACAGACAATTTTCTGTCATGGGTTGTAGTACTAATTACGAACTTCAGATACTACTTTAAGTACTCAGAGGGAAATCCTTGTGTGGATTTTCAGAGAATTCCATTTTTCTACAATTATTAAAATACCGAATATCGGGAAGAACCGTTATATAAGAGATGTCGTGGACCTTTATAGACAATTCTCTTTAAAGGGGTAAAGTCTTCACAGAGAAATCCTTGTGTAGATTTTAAGACGATTTCATTAAAAATGTGGCTAAAATCATCAAATATCGAATCGGGGTGTAGCATTGTATGGAGGCTATTCGATATCGTGGACCTATATAGATAATTCTCTTTCAGGGGTAAATTACTTACAGAGAACTGTTTGTGTAGATTATCAGACAATGCCATTGAAAAATGTGTCTAAAATTATCAAAATACCGAAATCGGGAGGTTCTGTTATATAGGGGCTTTACGATATCGTGGGCAAATATAGATAATTCTCTTCCAGACTTTGCCATTGAAAAATGTGTCTAAAGTCATCAAAATACCGAATATCGGGAGGTACTGCTATATGGGGGCTTTACGATATCGTGGACCAATATAGCTTATCTTCGTACTTGACCTGCCTGCAGACAAAAGACAGATCGGGGCAATTTTTTAGCTTCCAATCTTTATTTGTTTTGATTCTAGCGTGTTTACAGACGGGCGAACGGACGGACAGGGCTAAATCGTCGTTGTTAGGTCAACTTATTATTTCGATGAGCTACAAACAGACGAACTTAATATACCCTCCATACTATGCATGGTGAGAGGTATAAAAAGATACTAAATTGGGTATTGGTTAAAGGTATTGAGCTGGAATCTAGAAATTTGACATTGAGGTCTCTGTTGCTATCTGGGATTGAGATATGGAGGCGGTTATGGAAATGTATACTATAATTGTACGAGAAGTACTAAATGGGAATAAATTTGTTATTGTGCTAATGGTTAGAGATAAAATTCTAAAATCTGATATTTAGATTACTGAGACTTGGCGGTGTTTTTCCTATATTTGTACGAAAAGTTCTAAATTTAGTTTTGAAGGAATAGGACTGGAATCCTCGAATTTGATTTGATTAGTATCTAAAAGTGAGAAAAGTTTTGGAAAAGTGGTTTCTAAGTGGAACTAAATTCCGAAATTTGATTATTTAAAACTTGTTATGCGTACAAGGATAGAAATAAAATTCTGAAGTTTGATATTGAGATAACTGTTGGTATTTGAGGTTGAGATTTGGAGTTGGGTTACGTACTATAGTTGTTCGAAAGGTACTAAATTTGTGTGAGCTGATATAGCGCAAACCGTAAAATTTTGTATTGCGATAACTGTTGGTGTCTAGGATGGAGAGATATAGACTGTTTTGGATATGAGTACTAAATGTTTCTAAGTTTGGTATTGGGTGAAAGGATAGAGCAGAAATACTGAAATTTCACATTGAGTCACTCTTGGTTTCTAGAGTCTACATATGGAGAGTTTGAAATTGTTTTGGGCAGAAAATCGGTAAATTTCAAAACGAAAAAGTTTAAAGACTTTTTGGCATAGAGCGTAAACATTTTCCGATTATTTCTTCCGAAAAAAAAGGAAATCTTGAATAATTTATAAATCCTTCAAAGTCTGAGAATTTAGTACGATGCATGATTTCTTTGACTTAAAAATTGTATCAAACTGAACAAATTGTACATTTTGAGTATTAAAATGTCCTAACACAATTTGTTGGAAAGTATTTAAAATTTTAAGGTGAACTTTTCGCTGATAAGGCAGCGGGCCCTTGCTACCATATATAGATTGTGGAACTTTGGCTTCGGTTAAAAAAAATAAGTTAAAAAGCAGCAAGTCCGCCGAACTTTGAATACCTTCCACCATTTGAAACAAAATTTAGAAATTTTCAAAAAAATAAAATCCGTTAAAAATTCTTTTAAAAATCTTAAAAATACCGAATATAGCCGTCATATTGGGGTCTCTACGACGTGAACCTACATAGGCTTTGTTTGTCATAAGCTATTACCATATTCAAATTCGATACTTGAAATAAACGGCGAATAATGTAGCTAAAATCATCCAAATGTCGTATATAGGGAGGTACCGTTATATCGGAGCTATACGCAGACGTGGACCTGCATGGACAACCTTCTGTCACAGGCTGTAGCATTCATTACGAACTTCAAATACGGCATCTCAAACAATTTTGGTGAGTATTGTACCTAAAATCATCAAAATACCGAATATAGTGAGGTACTAATATATGGGGCCTATACGAAGACCTGGACCTGCATACACAATTTTCTGCCACAGACTTTTTTTTCCATTACGAACTCTAAATACGTAATTTGAAACTACTCCCGGTTAATAATGACGCTAAAATAATCAAAATAACGAATATTAGGAGGTACCGTTATATGGGGGCTATATGAAGACGTGGACCTGCACAGACCATTTTCTGTCGCAGGCTGTAGTATCAATTACGAATTTCAAATGCCAAATTTGAAACAATTCTGGTGAATAATGTCACTAAAATCATAAAAAAAACCGAATGTCGGGAGGTACCGTTATATGGGGGTATAGGAAAACGTGAACCTACAAAATTAGCCTTCGTTCGAAAGACAGCGTGATTACAGCAGACAGAAGACGGACATCGCTAAATCGACTTAGAATTTTACGCTGATCAAGAATATATATAATTTGTTGGGTCTGACATGAGTATTTCGAGGAGTTACAAACGGAATGACAAAGTTATTCCTCCATAGTATGACGGAGGGTATAAAAACAAGGATGAAAAGAATAGAACGTTGCTCAAAAATATTCGTTAATCGATTTGAAGATTGTATAACACAATTTCCTCATATATTAAAAGGTGACAACGAAAATAACGCGGAACTTGAATTCCTCTATGGAATAGACCTTACAACGTCTATCATTCCTGAAATAAGGATTTTACCCCCTAATATCGAGCTTTGGTCCGTATCACTGCGCTATGAAACAGCTGTTAATGCTGGATAATTTTAATAAAGGCTCGTTTATACTTCATGTTAGAGTCAAGTGATTTTTTCACACGCCCCTTTAGTATTTTTACAGCATACTTTTATGCGCTCCTAAAACTATTATTATTATTATTTATTTATTGAGACTTCATTCATTTCATTAAAGACAAGGTATTAACAATAAATATCAGGGACACTTAAAACTATCATGTATTATTCTAATATCATTATAATAAAATGGGTATGCTACATGCTTAAACATTCTTTAGATATGTAATTGTATTTAACAAATAATCAATAAATAAGATAAATAGTGTTTGCTCCCGACACTTGCTGTAGCGAATAGAGTTTTATCTATATTTTGATGTGTACTTATAACTAGGACTTACAACTACAGAAAAAAAAAAAAAAAAAAAAAAAAAAAAAAAAAAAAAAAAAACCAAAACAAAGCAATTAAACTAAAATTATGAATACTACTACCCCCTATGTGTTCCAGGTGTAGAGTAAGAATAAAAGTTTTGGCCAGATGAATTTGACCCTCCTTGAATTATTCCTAAGGCGGAAAGATAATTCGTATTCGTCCAATTAAATTCACGTTCGCTGTTTAAAATTTCCTGAAAAATAGACCCATTGAAATCGACAAGTCTTTCTACGAATCGCTTCATCAAATCAAGTGCATATGTTGAAAGTCGTGTAATTTTGCTCTCATAATAAATGAATTCATTTGAATATCGCTTAGTAAGTGACTGAAAATTTCGACCTAAGCATTTCCGAATAATGTTCCGCTCAAAAACTTCTAATTTTTTCATCGTGGTTGGAGAAATGTTGAACCAAATAGTAAAGGCATACAGAAGGACAGGACGTATGCTAACTTTGTAGAGGAATAATTTAGTTCTAACTGATAAAATTTTGTTGTTAAATAAATTTGAAAATGCACCTTTAATGCGATTCGCTCTTTCTAAATTATAATCAGCATGTCTGTTGAATTTTAGAAGGTGGTTGAAATTAACTCCTAAGTATTTAAGGTTATCAGTGAACTCAATTTCATCACCATCCAAATGCAGCTCTAACTGTTTACTTTCCGGAACTACAGTATATTTGCATTTTCCGGAAGCATTTCTAATGCAAATTGCTTTACTCTTTGTGGCATTAATTTTAATGCCCCATTGCGAATAAAAAAATTTCACTCGGTTAAGATGCGACGAGACATGTTGAAGAGCAACTGACGGGGACTCATCGTGAGCGTAGAGAAGAGAGTCATCGGCATAAAGTAAACCCTTGGATCCATCAAATACATGGGGAAAGTCGTATATGGATATATTATATAAATGAGGTGCTAATATGGATCCTTGCGGCACGCCGCAGGTTACATCACAAAAGGATGACAGGACGTTATCAATTTGAGCATAGAATTTTCTTTCGTCGAAAAAGCTTTTAAAAAGCTTCACTGTTGTTGGTTGAAAACCAATCTCAATAATTTTGAATAAAATACCATTGTGATAGACTTTGTCAAAGGCTTTTTCGACGTCAAGTGACACCACCACAGTGCATCGTTTTTCCCTAAGATTCTGGATAATGTCGTTGTGGAATTTCAGAAGAGCATGAACTGTTGAATTTCCCTTCTTAAAACCAAATTGATATTGAGAAATATAAGGACCACTCAACTCAGCATCCATTTTTTCCTTAATAATTTTTTCGAACAATTTTCCAAGATTTGAAAGAAGTGAAATCGGTCTTAAGTTATTAATATCACTGTCTCCAGTTTTTTTTCTTATAGGAACAAGTTTTGCTATCTTCCAAGCTCTTGGAAAATAACCGTTGTTTATACAGTTATTAAATAATATTGTCATATACTCCAAGGCCTTCGTCGGAAATTTTTGATGATGTAATTTGACACATTATCCACGCCGAACGATTTTTTGTATATTTTTTGTATACAATATAAAGTATAGAATATTATATAATATACCAATGTTGCTTTGATTCGGTTGTTGTTGTTGTTGTAGCAGTAGTACATATATGTGTTCAAAAATATATTATGTAACCATTATGTTATACTCTAACAGAGCTGACACTTTTATACGGTTTCGCTAATTTGATAGGTTAAATGTACAAGGAAATGCTCTGGAATAGATTTTTGAGTCCATATTTCTCATTCCTTATGTGTCTAGTGTCAAATGAAAAACTAAACGGCAATATGCATTTTGTCCCATCTTATCTTCTTAGTTTAAAACTGTGAAAAGCTCCTAAAAGTATACTATGAAATGCTGAAGATAAATGTGAAAAATGTCACAATACATTTAACACTTATGTGATTTGTAAACTAGCCGTAAGAATTTGTAAACACTCCATTGCTATATCGTGTCGCTCTATTTTACTGAATTTCTAGATAAATCATAGTAGAATTAAGTAGGTAACCTCATTTTAAACACGGATTTCCAGCTCAACATTTTCTGTAATTTACCTTTTCATATTTAAATGATTTCTGTATTGAGAGGCTGTCAAATGTTTAAATTTGAAAAAAGTAAACTTATGATTTTACTGGGTTACTTTCATAATTCTACCCTGGGGAAACAAAGAGCATCCAATAACAATATATAAAAATTATTAGCACTCCAAATGCCAGAAATACGTAGGATGATTTTTTTTTTTTATCAAAGGTAAATCTAGTAGAACGAAATATCGCATGTAAAATACGTTTTCACGAATCCCAATTAAAATTACTTTTCTACTTTTCTTTATTTTAGATTAAAGCCTTGGTCAATCAGGAAATCGACAAAAATAATCCCCAACAAATGCTGAATTTCTGGCGCCTCTTTAAGGACAATAACTATATGATGAGCAAACTATACGATGAGGATAGTCTATTTCCAACTGTGTTGGGATCGTGTGGTCCGTATTATGCTACAGAAAGTTTAAATATTTTGAAAACGGAGCAGAGTTTACTGCAATATATGTAAGTGACTGATTAATTGATCTGGACTAGAATTTTCCAAATTGAATTTTTTTCTAATTAAATTGTTCGCCGCAGATCATCGGATTGGCACAAACGTCTCAAGTATGCCTTAAGTCTAATGGAATTTGTCTTTAAAATGGATGAAATGAAGCCAGAGCCCCTGAGAATGTGTAAAATGAAAATAAGTAATTTTGGTGTGACGGGGGATAAGAGGTAAATGGAAATTGTCATTTTTGAATATTTTTTTTAGTTTGATAGCCCTTTAGTTTAGGGCCCTAAGATTCCTTGGAAACCGCTGATTATAGTCATCGAAAATATTGCAAATAAAAATACGAATATTGTTTTTAAAATTTTCAAGCGAGTCAACAAAGTAGTCTTTTTGGTCCTCTTTATATTCTCATCGATATGACTACAGAGGGTATATATCATTTGATACAGCCAAAACGTGCCTTATCGAAAAAAACGGTTTTAGACCCTAGATCTGAACTAAATCCGTTTCAGGATATTTGGAGTCGATCTAGCGATGTCCGTCTGTCTGTCTGGCTGGTGAGCACGATATCTCTCGAAGGAATTATCCGATTCGGTCCAAACTTTGTAAATCGTAAAATTATCCCACAAAATTATCTCCCCCACAAAAGGTCGAAATTTTCACTAAAATATTTTACTGCACAAAAAAAGGAAGGATAATCCGACAGTGCTTCAACTCTGCAAATCTTAATATTTCTATCAGTGCCACGTCAGGTGCGAAAATGGACAATATCAGTCCACTCTATCAAGTACCTGTGATGTGATGCAAGAGTCCGATTGTCTTCAACCAAGGTCTGGTGTGAAGATGGAATATATCGGTTCACTTCTTCCGGTACCTCCTCCACAAAGAGTCAACATTTTGAAAATCCATGAAGCTCATGAAACACGAAATTAAAATTCGATTCCATTCAGACTTGGCACACATCAATATTTCCATCAACACAAAATCTGTTATAAATATGATAGAGATCGCAACATTTCTTCTGGTACCTCCCCCACAAAGGACCAAAATTTTGAATAACGAAAACGATCCAAAATTCCGAAATAAACATCCGGTTCTCTTCATATTTCATACATCCCATTATTTATACTAAAACAAGATCTGCAGTGAAGATGGGATATATCGCTCCATTCCCTCTGGTACCTCCCCCATAAACGATCAAAATTTTGAATACCCATGTAGCTCATAAGTGCGAATCGGATGTTAATCCGACTTCATTCGGACTTTCCACATCATAATATTTCTATCTATACAAAATTTATTATAAATATGGTAGAAATCGGAACATTCCTTCTGTCACCTGCCCCACAAAGGATCAAAATTTTGAATATCAATGCCGCTCATAAAACGGAAAATTAGCATCAGATTTCATTCAGACTTGGTACATCACAATATTTCCATCAATACAGGATCTGTTATAAAGATACATAGAGTTCGAGATTTTTAAAAACCAAACGCCCAAATAAGCATCCAACTCTCTTCAAATTTCACACACACAAACATATTTGCTAACAAAAGATCTGTTGATGATATATATCTGCGAAATCCTTCTGGTACGAAATGGTCAATATTGATCCTTTCCTTCGGCACCTACGTCATAGGAGTTTCAACGATTTGAATAATCATAACAGAAGTCAAAATTTAATAAAATCATAGAACATTGACTAAGGGCACACATGTGTCGGCTAAACCGACTTATACTTTTTAAATTGATAAAGACTAAGGAAACTGAAGGTCAACAATTGTGACAAGAGGGGACTTAGGTTACCATGGACTCCGCTAGGCTAATGTTGACCAACATCATCTGCTTGACTAATTTGTTTTTCTTTTATGATGTAAAAATTAATAACATAATCCCTTTTATTTCATTTCAGAATCAAATATGAAAATGCTGAACATGTTTATGTGGAAACGAAAATCGACAAACGTTTATCAGATGGTTCACCCTGTGAAGAGGATGCCGATTGTAATTTCCACTATTGCATGGGCAAATGTGACACGAAAACATCCACATGCAACGGTGTACAACAAAATAATAATCTACAAATATTCTGTGATAAAATTCTGAAAGGCGGTGGTCTCTTTCCCGGACTACTGGCATCGGCCAAAACACCCAAGAATCTAATGAAAATGGTCAAAAATTGCATTGATCCATCCAAGTTTAGTAATCTGCATGTGGCCGGTCGATCGTATGCTCCCAACACAGAATTGGCCCTACGTTTGTACAATGAAATGAAACGTTTGCACAATGTCGACTCCAAGGAGGCGGTGGTGGGCACCAATTAAAACAAATCAATTGAAATTAAAGAGCAATACAATGACAACAATTCCTTTGGGCAAAGAAACAATGGACGTGGGGAGGGGTTTGGCTCAAAGCCATTTAATAACCCCTTATCTCATGCATTCGATCAACAATTATAAAAACAGCAACACATATGTTGTAATCTACTTTATCATGAAATACTTTAATTATTCTATGAAGAATATTGAAAAACAACCCTCCTTAATATTTTAATTAGGTTTAGTATAGTGCAACTAGAAAAGTCTAATCTTAACGCTCATCTTTTTTAACGGCTATTATAAGAACAAATGAATAAATAAATCGCATAAGAAATCATGTTACAACGGATCTTCATTGATTTTAACTGTTAATAGGCTATGATTTTGGCCACCATAATATTTTATAGATCTTAGTAAAGATATAAATCGGGTATATCGGAATCGGAATAGAGTCTATAAAATCTCAGGTTACAAGATTTTATAGATTTGTGGCTTAGTTTGATCCGAACTTCTAATGCCCCATTACGTAAAAAAAAAAACATTTTTATGCAAAAGTATCTCGATTCAAGCGTGTTTCACTTTAAACTACAAACTCCGGTAATATCGGTAGAAAAATGTAGTTAGGAGTTTTAAAAAAATCAATATAGTTGTTGTAGACGGGATAGACAATATTATGCTACACAGATGGTAATATATAGCGAGTATTGACATAATTTCATGGATTAATGTGACTAGGATTATCAAAATGCCGAACATCGGTCTCTATATCAAATTTCAAATGCCGAACCGTTATATGGAAACCTTTGAACAATGCGAAGTGTTTGTAGAACCCACTTGAAGTACAAATACCAAAGTTCACACAAAATCTATCAGAAAGTGTAGCTTAAATCGTCAAAATACAGAATATTTGAAGGTACTGTTATATGTGCGCTATAGGAAAACGCGGACCTAGATATACCAATTTTTAGACAAACCCGTAGGAAAATGTGGGTAAAACCAAAAAATACCGAATATCGGGAGTACCCATAAATAGAGACTTTACGTAAACATCGATCTATATATACAATGTTCCACCATAGCGAACTACAAATACCAATTTTTAGACAAATCCGTAAAAAAATGTGGTAAAACCGTCAAAATCGGGAGGTACCGTTATATTGGAGCTATACGAAAACGTGGAGCTATATAACCAATATTCTATCACCGAAGCTGGAACCTAGTACAAACAACAAATACTATTTATTAGACAAACCCTTGGAAACATGTGGCAATAATCATAAAAATACCGAATATCGGGAGGTACCTTTATATGTGTGCTATACGAAAAAGTGCACCCATATATTCACTGTTCCGCCATTAGAGCTAGAACCCATAAGGAACTACACATACCAATTCGTAGACAAATTGGTGGAAAATGTGGATAAAACCATCAAAATACCGAATATCGGGGCCTATCCCGAAACGGGGACTGATATATCACATTTGCAATACTTACCATCCCAGACACAATACAAACTACTGCGCATCAAACAATGTGGGCTGTATCGTTATTTCAACAGACGGACATCGTTAAATCGACTTAGAATTTTTTGCCGTTCATGAATACTTTATGGGGTCTAGGGTGCATATTTAGAAGTGTTACAAAACGCAATGACAATTTTCATATACCCTCCTGTCCAAGGTGGAGGGTATAAATGATTATTTTCATAGTCTAATGTTTTATGCCGATTTATGCTTGTCCGAGAAAGTAATTTCAGTTCAAGTTTAAACCGCACTTAAGCCTTAAAACAAATTTAGTGACAATTAAAATTATTACTTTACATATAACGTTTAAAAACTGTGCGAAGCGCCTAAAAGTATGCAACAACAATGCTACAAAAATGGTAAAGAAAAAGTGTCTATATCTTACACCGCATTGTGGTCAGGGTATTATGTTTTTGTGCATTTGTTGCGAGAAGGAAGCGAGATAGACCCATAGTTCCTTTTGATCATCTGCATAGAATCACATTCTGAGTCGATTTATGCATGTTCGTGTATTTTTGTAAACAAAATACAGGTCGCATCAATGCCCGATTGAGATGAAAATTTGCGCAAATCATTTGTCTGGTCGCAGGACGAACCCTATTGAAATTGGAGATAATCGGTCAAAATTTAGATGTAGCTCCCATATATATCTTCGTCCGATTTACATTTCAATGTGCACAAAATGTGTAATATTAGTCCAAATAGGATAAAATTTAGCATGTACAAACAAATTCATTGCTGAAATAAGTATGTTAATTTCTGTGGAAATCGGTTCAGATATAACTATAGCTCTCATATATATTTTTAATCCGATTTGTTATTTGTGTCCTCCACAGCCGTTATATGAACTCAGTAATACTGATATTCGGAGAAATACATCAAATATTGCTCATAAATACTTTTCTCAAATTTTATCGAGATCGGTTCAGATATAAATATAGCCACTCGTCCGACAGCTGTTAAAATTATTCCAGTGACAGCTTATTATATTGTTTACAAGCGTACAAAAGCATTTTGGTGAGAATTTTCTAGAAAAAAAAAAATGTTATTCGTGATAGAATTCAAGCGTGGAATTCAATTCGAACAAATCTAAACTTATTCTACAATTTGATGCTATTTCCGACATATTTTGCTTTAAAAAAAAATGTAAAAATTATGGCGTTTGACTTTGTTGCACTTTTTTATCTCACCCTGTATATTTCATCCGATGTTGTATTTAAGTCTCTCGCACCCCTAAAATGCTCACCACAACAACAATAGTTGGCGCCAGCTATCTGCTAAAGCAAATAAATACCTCTGCTAAATTTTACAGAGATCGGTTCAGGTTTTGGATATAGCTCCATATATATGTACATCCGATTTCACGTTCATTGGGCCTAAATCAACTACCAACAAAAAATTGATTTTGATGAATATCGGTTCAAACAAAAATGCCTCCGGAAACTTAGTAAAAATCGATTTAAATGTACCAAGTCGGCCCCGCTCGACTTAAGCCTTTCTTTACTAGTTTTCACTTTACATACATATGACTCTCAGATGATAAATAAACTACTTCGAATGGATTTAGGTCCAACATAATTCTTGCGTTGCTTACAAAAACATTCACCTCCTTTTTCCAAAAAAAAAAAAAAAAACACAACATTCATATCTCCATTGAAAACACTTACCGATATTCGATATTTTGATGATTTGTGTCACACTTTTCACTGAAATTATTTTACATTTAATATTTGAAAGTCGTAACGGGTAAAACCTCCTATGACAGAAAATTGGCTATACAGTCCTCGTCTTTTTGCGACAATGTTCAACGGATTTATTTCAAAGTTGCTGTTTGGTATTGCCAATACATATTATCTTCCCTGATGGAAAATTATCTAAATAGCACCACTTTTACGTATAGCGTGGACCTAACGATATTCTGCACTTTAACGATTTATGTCACACTTTTCAGTGGACTTATTTCAAATTTGATATTAGAATTTCGTAATGGGTACCTCTTCCTGCGAGTGAAAATTACATCTTAGAATATCTCCCATACAATGGAACCTTCCGATATTCTGTGTTTTGTCGATTTTAGCCACATTTTTCAATGGAATTCACAATCGGAGCCACCTTCTCTGCCAGAAAATTGGCTATACCGGTCTACGTTTTGTATAACCGTCTTATGACTGTACCAGCCGATATCCGAAATTTCAATAATTTCAGAGGCATTTTTTGTATTTGTTTTTTTTTTTTTTTTAATTTCGCAAGAACCTCCTATATGGTGAATGGTATTCATCTGTTTGTTTACTTATTTGTATATACAATGGATTTTGACACTGTGATGTCAATGTCAATGCAGGTATAATTAAAAAACAAATTGTAAACAAAATTTCCTTCCCGTCCCCGTCCATTCTTACTTGTTTTCATTTTTAATTGGTGATTTTTTTTTTAAAGGGGACAGGACATTTAAGCAAACACATGTAATTCAGATAAGTGCATGCAATATTTATTTGAATTGGTAGAACGGTCCATATAATAAATTGTTTGAAGATTATTTCATGCAAATGTTAACCGCGACTGCTCCTCGAATATTACATGCGCTTAGTCCAAATTTGTCCTCCTCCTAACATTTCGGCCGGTATCTCACGGTATTTCAATGTAGTCTTCCAATGCGTCGGTTGAAGCGGGCTCGGCTGCAAAGCTTTACCAAAAGAATAGGTTGAAGGTGTTTAATCTCACGATCGACGAATGACGGTTAACCCCTAGTCAATTGACCGGTCCGGAACGTGAAATAAAATGTTCAACGAATTCACCTCTCCATAGGTCGATTCTTACTCGTGCTGTGTTTCACCGTCTTTTTGAAACCACATTTCATTCATGCCAAGCATTGCATTTTGGAGGAAAAAAAGTTGGATATCATTCCTCGGTTGAGCTCACCATTCAGTTACGTTACGATTCGCAACATATTTGAAGAAGTACGGTCCAATGATGCCACCAACCCATAAACAGCACCAAAGTGTGACTTTTTCTGAATGGACTGTTAACATTTGCCATGTTTCTCCGTGATCTTAACTCCAAAATCGACAATTCTGCATATTTACGTATCCATTGAAAAAAAAAAGTTTCGTCGTTGAACACTGTTTTTCGATTAAAAAACTTGATTTTCGCCCAACTTTCCATGAGGCCACTCTCCAAAACTTTGTGTTGCGGTAGGTCGTTGGGCTTCAATTCTTGCAACAGCTGTATTTTGAAAGGGTCATTAACACTGGTCGATACAGCTGCTACAATTTTTTTCAGTTCGTACTCTTCGTAAGCGTGTTGATGGTTTAGTGTCCAACAATGTAAATTTAGTGGAATGATTTGCAAGCGTTGTTCGTTTATAAGACGACTCATTTTTAAATTATAGACCAAACCGAAGATGTTCGACGGTGAAATAAAACACCGAACATGTGTGAGCTGTTTAAAGCAGTTTTACCAAAAATAGAATAGCTAATATATCACCCTTTATATGCCGAAAACGCGGATTTTGTTCGAACCAAAAACAATCAGAGTAAGCATTTTCTTTAAAGACCAGATGCATTTTTAATGTATATTTAACATGAATTAACTTGGTTTTTTTACATTTGTCATCATTACATACAAAGCCAGAGCGAAATGTTTTACGAATGTGAATTTTGTATATCCTCTTCTGTTTCAATGAATTTAGTATCTCTAAAAATTGTATTTATAATTTCCTGGTTTTTTATACTTAGTTTAAGTCTAATAATTTATTATATTTAACAGTTTTCATATTTTGCTTATCTTGATTTTGGGGGGGGTAGATAGAGTTGGGTTTGTTGTTGTTTCAATAAAACTTATACAAAAAAATTAGCCGTAGAAAAAAGAAGTGCAAAAAATGTGTTATTTAATATTTATTTTTGTTTTTTTTTTCTTTCTAATTTGTTATCATAAATTAGAATTATTTTCTTTAGTTTTCTGCTTAAAAAAGTTTGTTTTGCTCTTCCAAAATTGTGTGTATTTTCGAAAAGTAGGGAAAGGCCATAAAGGGGGAGTAGGAAATGGTATTGGCTTAGTAGCTTGGATTATAAGGGGGAGTTTTAGATCTTCTTATGTTTTTATTGTTCGTTTTGTTTTCCTTTATTCTTTCTGTTTTTTTGGTTTAAAGTACAATATATTTTTTTAAGACATAAATTATTTTTTTGTTAGTTTTGTGTTTGCTTTGCAATCAAATTCGAAATAATTATAAATAATTTAATAATATATGTAGATCTTTTCATTTGGAGAGGCTTGATGGGACATGCTTGTTTTAAATTGCATTAAACAAGTTTGTATTACACAATTAGTGCTGAAGCAACAATTTGTATTCTATTAATTTTAACAAAGCAACTTAAAATTTGAAGACAACAATTTTCAATTGCAAATCTATCCAAAAAATACAAAAATTTAGTCCATCATTTAATGAGTTTATATTGTAATGTAGGTAATGAGCAGATACTGTTTAGCATTCCAGAATTGCGGTTTAGTTTCTCTATAAATGTATTAGGTTTTTGTGATAGTAATTATCATATACACGAGAAATCGGTTTGCTATGTGTCCTTGATTAAATTCTGCAAATTAAAGTTAATTTCATGCATTCTAGTTGTGCAGACTTCTTGGAATCGTTTTAAAGTCTAAAAGAAATTTTAAATCCCACAAAAATGTTTCTCTCATCACTTTGTATCAAAATTGAAATTATTTTTCGGTGATTAACTATTGAAAATTGTTGTAAATAGTGTCTGTGAAAAGTCCCAGCTTTTTTTAGGATTTTGAATTGATTTTGTCACGTTAGACGTTACATAACTTTATTATCATTTTATAGCATTATAACGGTTGTGGGAGTGAGTGAAACTTAGAAATGGCATGAGCGTAAAATAAATTTAACAATACAAGTGATCAAGTTGCGAGGGCTGGTTTTCTTTAAAGTATTTTGGGAGATGACAAATTTTAAAAAGCTTAATCACAAACTTTTCAATCTTGTAAAAAAAGACTATCTCCTATTTTCTATAGAATTTCGTTTAACACCGTCATACGCATGTATAAAAAAAGTAACCGTGTAACTTTAGGGACGATCATTTAGTGCCTGAAGTCTTCAGACATTGACTCACTCCCTACAAAAAAATGAAAAAAAAAAATAAAACTTACATAGACCACATATTCAATGAAAGTTATTGATTAGAAGTACAGGGGCTTATAAAAGACGAAAAGAAGGAAAATAGGTGAGCACTAAATATATACGTATCGTCATCATAGTCTGCAATAAAATTGTTCTCAACAGACAGGAGGAGGTTTTCATTAAATACAAAAAATAAACTTAAACAACATAGCATGAGGGGTTTTATGATTTTGTGTGTGTGTGTGTGTTTTGTTTCAGAAAAATTGAAATGAGGTATCTATACACGACGTTTATGCTGAGGTTGGTGCTGCTGTTGTTGGAGAACTTGTTGTCGAATTGACATTTGAGTTATTTTTCGAATGTCGCAATTGCATTAGATAGTGTCGTTGTGTTGGTTTATGCAGAGCCAGCTGTGTCAGGGCATCATCGATGGAAAACCATTGACGTTTACGTCCAATGCTGCGTGAATCTTCCCATTCTTCCAGTTCTTTGGTAACGGTCATAACGAAAACCTCTGTACGATGCATGTGATCCTGATTCTGTAATAAAGAAAATGTTATAATTAAATAAGGAAAAATTATTTTATGATATTCTTTATATTCAAAAGAGTTGTGTTATATGTGTTCAACGTCGCGAGAGCATAATTGTTCTTTTGTTAGTTTTCATGGTATAAGTTCAATGGTAAAGTGTTAGAAATACAGACGAATAGCGCTGCATGTTAAGATACTCATCTTTAAAATGTGAAATTTCTCTTACAGTAATCGAATCTCCTACAACAAACTTCGAAGATCCCAAAAAGTAAATATATTTAGTTAATTTTTATGACATATGTCTATGTCCTATATCCAACGACTCCCTTTTCTTTTTACAGCTTGAACACAATGGACCAAGCAAGCGGTTGCAATCATCTGACATAATTATCTTAAACAAATGTAAAAACAAAAAGTATTTTATTTACCTCAAATACCCCTAAACATCTGCCCAATTTGCCCATAACACCGGCTTCCTCCAACACCTCTCTAACAGCCGTTACCGAAGGTTCTTCTTCGGGTTCTACGCCACCACCTGGCACAATCCAAAGTTCAGGGCGTCTAGAAGACGTAACAAGCAAAACCTAAAACAAATAAGCAAAATAAATTGTAGAATTCTATAGATTTACTTAAATAAAAAACATACCTCAGCTTCTGCTTCGGAACGGACACAAATACAGGCGGCACGTCTACGGAATCCATCCTTATCGTAGATACGTGTGGAATTTGGTTTTTCCTTTACCATCTGTAATACAAAAAGAGAAATTAAAGATTTATCGCAAAACAAAATAAACAATGAAATAACTATAATTATTCATAGCTATCAATTCTGCACCCTTTTTCTTATAAGGAACTGCTTATTCTTGATAAAAAATACAGTAGTTTTTACTCTTGTGATTTAAGGTACTTTCTGATATATTCACTACAATATTTTATGTAGTGTACTGATAAATATGTTGATAATATAAATTAGACGTATGTTCTTCATTTTTTTTTTTTTTTTCAATTGTTAATTTATGAATGGAAAAGCAGACACAATTTCATTTATGGCTCACTCCATTCACATCAATTTTCAAAACCGTATAATAAATCAAAAATGTACGATAGTAATTTCATTTAATTTTTAAATTTCAAGGGAAAGAAACTTAGGAGTGCGAAAGAGGTAGTGTCGTCAGCAATTTCGATTATGTGAATGTTATGACTGAACTTATTGCGGACTTTAACATAAAATCCGTTCATCACAGGGGCATTGCGGTGTTATGGCTTAGGAGAGAGCCAAAGAGGTAGCATGGTTTGGGTTATGATTGGTTTGAGTTAAGGATGGGCAGTACAGGGGAGTCGGCAACTGCATCACTCGAAGACCTTTGGTCCAATGTACTCATCCTAGGAAGAATAAAGTTGTTGGTGATAGTAGATATAGCGAAGGATGGGTTTATAGAGAGAAGTTTAGTTACCACAGTGGTCTGCTTAGCCAGGGAATATGTTTAACACACTTGAAGATGATGGTGGGATCTATGTCTGAGAAGAACGTTAGAGTTTATATTTCCCACCTGCCAAATAGCCTATGTATTTTTCTTGAGACATCTGCTTAGTAGGGTTTCAATTCTTTATCTTCACATAGTCTACAGTAGTCAGGAACACTGTTAATACAACTTGACGTCAGATATTTAATAGTGCAATTGTCAGTCAGTATTTTTTGCGATTTTTAGATCAGACCTACTAAGTGTTAGAAGGGAGATTCTTCTTCCTTCCAGAGATTACCGGCCAGATGACCTTAGATATCCTGCAACTGGTTTCCAGTGCCATTTTCTTAGATTAGAGATTTTTTGAAGTAGGTAACGTAACAGTTTTTTGGTGGTTTAACAGTCTCATCAACCAATAGATCTATCGACTGGGAACCTCCTCGAGTTAATTCAATAGCCACGGTCCTAGCCAAGGTGCTATATCCTGGAACCCAACAAAACTTAATGTAATCTCATATTTCAATGAAGGTTTTCCTGCATTCAAGAGTGGTTCTCGACTTTATATAAAGACATTTGATTTGATAGCTTTAAGGACCGCCTGATTGTCAGCATGTGTTGTAACTGGTCCTGTTATGATATTGTTTAGTTCTTTTACCTTCTTGATTGGAAGAATCTTTGCCAGAAAACGCAGCAATTGTTATCAAGCTCATATGAGAGTTTAATCACAGGATTAGGACAGAATAAGGCAGCATCGGTGCCTTCATCCATTTTGGAGCTGTCTAAATATGGCCAGGTCAGAAGAAGGTTGCTACCAGCACAGTCGTCCCTATCTGGTTGGACATGTTAACTTCAGCTAGTAATTCCTACTAATTGGTATGTTCAGGATTCGTTTATGACCCCCCGCGAAGTGTGGTATCTTCCAGTGACTGAAAGTTTAACACCACATTCAATGCAGATCGAAGAACGCTTTTGAGAACCCCGGTTGGCAATAAGGACACGGCTTTCTGCAATGTGGTTGATTTGGACACTGAATTCAATCGCCTAATTTATATTTTTGAAAATTTGTATGTTTTTGAATGCAATATTTTATATTTCTGAAAAATATAGCTAGCATTCCGACCCAAAATCCCAATAAAACTTTAATTTTCCTACTAGTATTTTTTATACATTTTAGACTTATATGTAAACCGGATAATGGAGAAATATGAAGATCAGAATGTCATTATGACTCCACAATCAATTAATTGAGCGTTTTCTCAAAAAACTATTTTGATTTTTTTTTTTATTTTTATATTTTTTTATATAAAAATAATGAAGAAATATATAAAATTGATATGGACGCAAGAGGAAAGAAAGTGTTTAAAATTTTGTTGGGATTATTTGTACTAGAAAAAAGTCGACAATTGTAGGCTTTAGATATTATATATTGAATAATTATTTGCTATAGGGTAAGTGTACCAGTAGTCGGCACTTTTAGGATTTTCGCGTTTTTAATCACTCTCCATTCTGAGTGGAACATTTCAATTATTACAAAGTTAATTTATTCAGATTCGAAATTTTGTATAGTTTTTGCAATAATAAATAAAGTTTTAATAACTTTCTATTAAATTTCATAAATTTGTAGTTTTATTAAATTAATGCTTTTTTGCCAGTAGTCGGCACCACTTGCCAATTGTCGGTATTGCATTTTCCAACAGTCGACATACCAATTTTTTTGTAAGAAAAATAAATAAAAAAATTAATTAATTAATTAAAATATAATATTTTTGTTTAGTTAAACTGATTCGACGTCTTTATTGTACTTTTCTTAAGAATATGAATTGTTGAGGACCTTCACAGACAAATATTTAATTTTTATTAGAATAATTCATTCTAATGTGAGCAAGAACAAAAATCTGTGACTACATCAAGTACCAACACTTTAACTAGGATTTTCCGCACGTCATCGAATCCAACAATTGGTAAAAGCAGGTTTATGCAGCTTTATTTCTTATCTGTTCAAACAAAACCACTCATACCACTTGTTCCTTATCATTCATTGCCAGCGAAGAAAGAAAGCAATCAAATCAGTATAGATATATGTATGCACAAGAATAAAAATTGTACGAGCATGGGAAATAAATAAAACTGATAAACACGAGTTAACAAAATGCCCCCAAGCATTTGACAGTAACATTGAGCATTAAGCACGTGTAAAGTCCATTGGAAAAGTGTGATTAAAATATGGCATGAATTATCGCATCCATATCTAGCCACAAGCATTAGAATGATATGGCATAATTTGGGTTTTTTTTAAGAAAAATATGCTGAAACATCAAATCAAGAAGAAATTTAACACGAATTTTATCGTTACATTGATATTTTTTTCTAATTTTCAGCTTAACCTGCAGTTCATTGAACATAGATTCTTACATATATAAAAAAACTCAGACGTATGAATATAGATCAGAATACAGGGAACTTAGCTTTGAGTAAGGAGAAGTGGATCCCAAACACTAACCTTGTCAGTCTGCTTAAGGGATATTTTATTATTGTGTATCACCATAAAAAGGCAAGTATTTTTAACGTCTGTTGAATCACCATATATTGTTTCTAGTATTATTGCTAGTATTTTAATTGGGATTTCAAGTTATTACGGCTATGTAGGTCAATACTTTAGTATGTCCTCCATATAACATTAATTTCTTATATTTCGTTTTTATATGTTTTATGTGTTTGAAGTTCTTAATGGTTACCTTCAGGATGAAATTTGTCAATATATATGTCCACATACAGTATAGCCCACATATACATATATGTGCCAATAATCATCAAAACACCTAATATCGATAGGTACCGTTATATGAGGTATATACCAAAACGACCTATATATACAATGAAAAATGAATTCGGTCCACCTTTTCTTTTATTTTTGGAAAAAATCAAAATCAGTGTAACCGTGTTAGCGTTTCGGATTATTAGCTACCAGAAAATGTCTTGCAAAAAGTTTGTAAAAGGTACATTTGGTCATATTTTGCAATTTTTTCCTCATGGAGAAGAGTATATGAAGATCGGCCATACTGTACTCTTCAGCACGCTGAAGAAGAAGATGAATCCTATTGGTACCACCCATTTATTAAAATCACTACTTTAGTCCAAATTCGCCTGCCTAATGATCTACGTACGTGGCATTAATCTAATTTGCTTTTGTTCGTTTATATAAGGGAATCGGGTGATGACTGGTATTCCATTTTGATCACATGTTTTTCAAGACTCTGGAGTTTTTACTATCCATATACAATCCCATATCAATTAGTTTTTGTAGAAAGTATTGAAGTATGTTTCTTTTCCTAAACAGACATGGTTATGTGTATAATTTTTAACAATTGTTTAACTTAGTTTTTGATCTTAGCACTTAGTTTGTAACTATGCTACTGTTCGAACATAATTAAGCAAATAAAATTCCAAGCAAACGAATAATTTTTAAATTCTCATAAGAATACCTCCTCATTATTCAAACTATATAGGTCAAAAAAAAATTAAAGAATAGTATCGCTTTTTGATCTAGATATGTTGCGCAATCGTTATGGGCATGTCCCATAGGATTACCAATTTAGCCCCGGACGGCTGTTGCATGTATATTAGTTTTTCGTTAAGGTTTTTGTAAAAAAGAATTAGATTTGGAATACTCTGGTATTACAAGGGCACTAGTTAAATAGATTGTTTCCTACAACATCAAATAGCATTAATATCAGTGAGATCAGTACAATTATAAACATCTTTAATATACTTACTTTGGTTGTTTTTTTTTTAAATAAACAATAGATGCGTTTTGTTTTAAGAACTTTAAGCGTTGTTCCTTATAACGGCGGGCTAAAGTTGGTTGCTTGTTTTTATTTAAGATTGAAGGCTTCTTCCTGACAAATTATCGACAAGTACTACTGTGGGTGTTGCTATCGGACAGCCTGCCCGCTATGTTGGTATGTGGTAGAGCGTTCTAAATTAAGATTAACAACTGTTTCTCTACAAGGAGATTAACTTCCCACGCATATGCTTGCAGCTTGTTGGATGATAGCTGGATTTATGATGACGAAATAAAATCAAGACGAATCAGGTTCGATGGCAATATTGAACAGCAACGAAAATCACACGGATAATGATGGAAAGAAATGTAGCAAAAATAAGTCAACTCTTTCGTTTGGGAAAGTATTAGTAGCTGCGGTCTAGAATGTGTCCAAAATGAAGGAAGGAAGTTTCACTGTCGTCTATGCCCAATTTATGGTGTAAAAATGTTGAATTTGTAGAATATATAATGTAGTAGGAGGACAAATTAAAATTCAAACAAAATTGGAAAAGTAAAAATAATAATATTGTTGTTATTGCTGGGCGCGCTTGGGAGGAAGAAGTTAGCTTTGCACGTAGAGCATTTTGGTTTTGTTTTTGTTGCTGTTTTATCGGCTGGGTGGCTAGACAGCTGCAAGAGTTACTGTGGGTCAAGCAGCGTAGATTGTTGCTGTTTTCTGGGCAGACAGTTGTTGAAATTCTGTCTGTCTGGTCTCTGCTGTTTTTCGCTTTATTTTTGTTAAATTCTTGTGTGTTGTTTTTTCTATTTTTTTTTTTTTTTTTTTGCAATATTTAACTTGTTTTGTTCTTACTTTGCCGTCTCCACCACAATCATTTACAATTTGACGTCTTTGCAGTTGTTGTATTTTTTGCAAAAAAAAAATTGCGCGACGACACAACGTCCTCTGGTGATGGGAAGAAGTGCGGAGAGTAGGTGCAAAACGACCACAAAGACGACGATGTGACGACCGACCGACCAACAATGGCAGAGGGGCGTCAGACGATGCAATGTTATTGACGGGAGAACGGGCGCCGACCGACACCTCACAAAGACGAGACTTTTTCTCTGGTATATGTGTACCACAAAAGAAACAAAGATGGTGGTTCTTCTTTTCTTTTGCCTCCGAAGCAGAAACAGCTGTTTTATAACAAATAACTCAAACGCCACATTTTCAAAGAAGTAGGTGATGGATTCGTTCGTAGAGGTCTTCCCTTTCTTGAACCCTTAAAAAATTCAAAAGTGCTAAAATTCTGGAATTTGTGAATGTTTAGGGCTACTGCGTTATTGTCACGTATCTAATCACCGTGGGTTGTAACCGTTTTTTTCGCCAGCGAACCACTTTTCATTTGCATAATTAGTCGAACTATGCCACACTTTTGGGTTGGATCCTTTTTATTTGTGGTCGTCGCAGAGGTTCGTTTCCACGTTGTTGACACTAGAATTGTTTGTTATCACGTTGCAATATCCCTCAGTTTGTCGTAATGTTTGTTATAAGTCAATAATTTAGTGCAGCTCGCGACTTTCACTATTTTCGTGGAATATTTTTCTTTATCGCGGAACACAAAATAAAAATAAATTAATTTCTTAATTGCTCAGCTCACCGGCTGAAAAATAGGGCTATACAAGTCGACTTTCTATAGAGTCGATAAATTTGAACGAATGCGTGAATTGAAGGAATCAGCCAAGAAAAATGAGATAATGGAAGATTCCGCAAAGAACAAGAAGCCGGTAATCGGTAGAACTTTAAATAATTGTTCTGTTTCAGAAGTTGGAAAATGCTAATAGCGCGTTTATACTATTGAAGATTAATCCAAGTGATAATAGATATAGGCTTGTTCTATCAGAACTTCTCTTTTCTTTATATCCAGTGAGGATAAAGTTCACATTATCGGAATTTCATCATTATTTCATTATTCCGATAAATTACATATCTTTGTTTTTATATATACTTTTCGGTAGATTTGGCTTCATGGTAGTTGGTAGTTACTTCATTTTTTCACAATGGCGTCTTCATTTAAGTTTAAAAATAATAAAGAAAACGAAATTGTAATTAATTTCGTGAAATAAGTCTATAATTGTTCAATATAAAATAAACGATTTACTTTGTCCATTTTTTTAGTTGAATAAACTTTGCTGTTCTTGCCATATTATCAATATAAATATGGCAACATGAATTCAGTAAACTTTATGTTAACAGGTAAAGGGAAGATGGTCTGAACTTTTGCTTATCGGACAGTTCATACTTAAATAAAATTTGTAATAACGAAAAACGATTTGTGTCCGAAATCACTTTTTTATCTATCGGAAAGATGTAAAAATTGGCCTATGCAGAGATTTATAGAACCAGCGTTTATAATTCTACAGTCAAATTTACAATAGTAACGAAAATGTTCAGCCTTGCCAACAAATGGAAACACACATGGTATAATTATTACGATAACAGCAAGTCCCAGCTGATTTGACTCTATAGTAATACTAGTGCCAAACTCGATATGACGTTTTGTGATATATTTCCATTTCTTGAAATACAATAGGTATACCCTTTTTTGATATAAAATTTCAACATATTTTATGCATAATAATAGAAAAAATCGCCGTTGTACATAATAAAACGCCAAAAGCGATGGTTCGGATACTTTTTTTGCGGTTAAGGAACAGCGCATGGTAGAAGAATATAGGTAGATGCATCAACGCTTGCGAACACTGATATGTCAAAATTTTAAAATTGTTTTATCAAAAATAAGTAGATTTTTATATGTTTTCTTATATGATGGAAATCGGAGGTTGATACAATATGAATTTCTCAACAACTTTTACAAATTTTAATAATTTTTCATTGAACATTTTCAACTTCAAAATCGGGTTGACAGTTCATTGTCCCAGCAGCTGTGTCGAAGCGTCTACCTGTATTCTTCTGCCATGGAACAGCTATACCACGTTAGATAATATATTCGAATATTTCATGTTTCCTAAAATTGCAAAATGTAGATTACTTTATGTATGTATGCTGTTTGATTTCAACTTGAAAGTGATGTTGCCTTTTCCGCGATTTTTTAGCGATTGCTTTAAGTGTTGAGAGTTTAGGACCAACAGTTAAGAACTATACATTCTGGGGAATGATGTGAAAGCATTAAAATTAAATATTTTAAGAACTATTCCTCTGCATTTTTAATCTAATAATCCAAATTCCAAAAATGTATATTTTTGAAATTAAAATAATTTATTGAAAATTAATATTTTGTTTACATTTTTGGACACATAACTCCGACACTTGTATTACGTACAAAAAAAAATTGTATTTGGTTGTTGTTACGATTGTTGTACAACAACACTTGCTGTTACCTGTATTCTTCTACCATGGGAAACCCATTACAAAAAAAAAAAAAAAAACATTAAGTTCGACGGGCCATAGTAAAATTAAGAAGGTAAAGTTATTTCAAATAAGCATTCCCAATTCTGCATTTTCTGTAATTTACTTCGTCAAATTAATGGCACAGAAAATAGGTTCCCATCTCTTATCATTATAAACATATGATTGCATGACTTTACCTTCTTAATTCTACCATGCGCCGTGCAGAACTTTTAATACCCTCCACCTTAGGGTAAAGAAAACATTAGAACCCATTATGACCCACAAATGCCAATTTTTAGACAAATTCGTGGGAAAATATGTCAAAAATCATCAAAATACCGAATATCGGGAGGTACCGTTATATGGGGCTAAACAAAAAATAGAACATTGTATGTTTCGTCATTGGAACTAGAACCCATTATGACCCACAAATTCCAATTTTTAGACAAATCCGTATAAAAATGTGGCAAAAATCATCAAAATACCGAATATCGGAAGGTACAGTTATATCAAAACGTGGACTGATATATCTCATTTTCAATACCAACCATCCCAGACACAATACAAATTGTTCTGCCTAACGTCAAATAATGTGGGTTGTATCGTGATTTCAACAGACGGACATTGTAAAATCGACTTAGAATTTTATGCTGAATATTTTGTTTCTTATTGAGACATAGTTGTTTCTTATTGAGCCATTATCATTCCGATGCATTATCATGATCAAATAAAATTTTAAGTTTTTTATAACATACAATATACAACACTATGTTTTAGTGGTATTATAAGTTTGATTGTGCCAAAAATTATGTAATATCTCAAAATATTTGTCCCGACATAAGAAACTATATATAGATGTTCCTGTGTCGCCGAGCTGAGCTATGTATATCCGTCCGTCCGTAGGTCGCAATTATGGCCTGATCTTTGCGAAGTTGAATATGGAGTTGGGGTTTGGGTCAGAATAGAAGCCTGTTGTTTTTGGAGACGATCGCAAAATATTTAGGGGTTAATTAAACCAATAACAGAAAAATTTCCTGATTTTGCTGTTGCTCTACAGGCTACATGCAAATTTTGCATGGAATCAGAGTTTCGGGCTGGGCAGAAGCAAAAAATACGAAAATATCTACTAAACCTCGAATATCGCAGCCAAATCCCAAAGACATTAAAAGGTCACTTCTGGTCATTACAGTGATGCTGATAGCCAAGATATTGGATATACAACGAATTAGGTATAATTTATACCTAGAAGAAAAATGTCTTAGTTATTCTGCTTATAAGTCAAGAAACGCTGGGCTGATTTCCACAATTCTCATCAATTCGGAATGGTCTCTGGGCTGAAAAGAATAAAATCTAAGAAAATCACGTAAAAATATCATAATAAAAACGTGAATATTTTTTGTTACATATTTTCAATTTTTGTCATAAATTTTCGCATGTGATTTTTTCAATTTAACTTACAATTTTGAATTGTACATTTTCCAAAGTTTAATTATCGTCCGATCCTCATGGTCAGAAATAATGCATATCGTTTTTGAAGATGTACATTTATGGACCGAAAAAATTTAAATTTTCCTGATGCAGTCGCTCTACAGGTCACAACTGAAAACCAATGTAAACGGAATTTTGCATGGGAAGGGAGGTAAGGACAGGGAAGATGTCCAGCATTTTGGATGACCACTGTAAAATGGGCCACAACTTTCGTATGAAATTGTTTTGAATACCTAACAACACGACGGGTTGCATAAATATTGGGCAAATGATCGCCGTCACAAAGCTAAGGGTAACATCTGGGCAGGGCTCTATGACATTATTTCAAAAACGAAATCTTCCACAATGGATTTGGACAATAAATGGTCTGTTCCAGAACTGCAAGAATGGAAATGTTTTTACTGCGATAACCGATTTTCCCTTCATGATATCGAAGAAAACTGCAAAACTGGTAGACTCTTGCTGGTACTGGAACAGAGCAAAAGGGACTTCCAACATATTGTAGTGTTGCAGGGTATCACATGGCCCCGCACGACTATAGATTTTGCTATTGTTTGAATGCAATGTGTAAAAACGCCTTAGTAGAAACATTTGACACTCTTGAGTGTACCGCAGCTATATTGCTCTACCCAGTTCCGTTAGTATGTAGAGAAAGAAGATATATTTTTGTATGGCAAATCTAGTTGAATAAATCTAGGTTATCTAAACGTGCTATAAGAAAAATTATCTTTTAAGCGCCACCTACATATTAAAGTATTTGTAAATCTATTATAAGCAAAGACATATAATATAATAAGACGGGACATTAAATTGTTACAATTGAGAAATAGATGTCGTTGGTGTATAACATTATGTTATGTCACGATATCGTGACATAACATAATGTTATTACTTGAGTGAAATTAATTGTTTGCACAATGCAATGGAATTTTGAGAAGAAAACTTTTGGAGAGACAAGTAAATGGCGTGTTCACTCACAATTAACATAAATAGTTTTTTGAAAATACATTTTAATAAGCGTACGAAAATAAACTTTTGCAAACGTTTGCAATAGAAATCTTTGATTCACGGTAGCCGTTGCGGGTCATACTCAGAGGAGAAAATCTCAAGCCTCGGCCAAAGGCCGGCTACTTACAAAAATTATGAATACATTGTAAGAAGCCGGGCTTCGGCCGTTGCTTGAGATTTTCTCCTCGCACCGGCTAACGCAAACCCAAGTTTACTACATTTAACAGCACAGCAAACAGTCATACTCCCCACTTTAATATGGGGTTTATGACCAATAATTCCTGTAATTGCATTGGGGTTATAACCGTGGGGATAATGTTCGGGCGCCGGCTTTGGATATTTCATATTAAATAAAAGTGTAAACGGGGTGGCGGAAATATCAACCTAATTCGCCAAAGATGGCACAAAACTCGAAATATAGTTTCTAGACCCACGATTTTACATATGGATCTACCTATCTCGCCCAGTTGGTCGATTTAGCTATGTGTGTCCGTCTGTCCATTTTAATTTGTAATCACGCTACAGGTCACAATTATGACGCAAACCTTACGAAATTTTTCGTTGAGTCACGGTTAGGGTCAGATTAAAAACCTTTAAGGCTTGAAATGGACCAACAAGAAATTTTTTGATTTTGTAGTCTCCCAGGCCATAATTGGGGCCTAATATTGCTTGGGGTTAGAGTTTAGAACAGCGAAGAAGCGTACCTGTTTTGATCGACGCAGTACAGCGGATGAAAGGGACTATACCTTTTGCGAGAAATATCCATTCTGACACTGGTCTATTGTGAATTACCAATATCAAAATAGTTTTAATTCACTAATTCCAAACAAATTCAAACGATGCCATTATTATTTGTATGCTGCATCAAATATATGAAATCGGTCGAAAATATATATGGGGGCTATATCCAAATCTGAATAGATTTCAATACTATTTGGTAAATTTATTTTTTACCGAATTCCGTTACACATTTCAAATTTCTTTGAAGCTCGAGAAGCATAACGTGTTTGGTGCATCAAATACATAAAACCGGACTAACGTATATTGGAGCTATATCCACATATGAACCGCTGTCAATATAATTTCACAAAGAACTTTTTAGGCCAAATTCCATTATACATTTAAAATTTTATTGAAATTTGATATACACAGCTTGTTTGATACATCAAATACATGAAATGAGTCCATTAGCAGCTTCGGCAACTATCTTAGTTTTGATTTTATGGACATTTTAGACAGCAGCGGGATGAAGATGTCGCATGGTTGGAACATCAGGCAAAGACATAGAAGTGTAAAGATAGGACAAGACAGAGTAAAATATGGCAACGCTGTGAAAAATACCTCTGTTGTTATGATATCGTAACAACATAGTTACCAATGTTAAGCAATTTAAACCGCTAAGGCAATTGTAAAATTTTTGGAAAGGTCTATGGAATAACATGTTGAAACCACATTTTTTGATTTTTCAAACTTTTATTTGTCTTTGGTTTCTGTAATTGTGGTTTTTATATCAACATACCTCTGGCATGAGCTGTTACTCTCTGTATTGTAGACACAAACCATTGCTCAAAATGCATTTTGTCTAGTCTTTACCATTTTAGGTCTTTGCATCAGGCTTTCACCATCATGAGGGTATCCCATAATAGTTCCATGTTTATTCTTGCAATCTCCCAAAGCTTTGAAAATGCACCATTCGTGTTCAATGACATTACCAAAACCTTGGACAATTAAAGTTTTGCCATTCCAGCTGGAGTTGTACCGATCATGTGGCAGATGGCAAAGCCTTGACCAATGTTGCGGCTTCATGTCGTATGGCGGCATGACGTGCTCAATTCATCACACACAGAATCAATATCTTACAGCTGCCTCGGACATTTTTTATCTCCTCTGCCTAAGGTCGGTGGAGCTCTTAGCCAATGCCTTGAAAAACGTGATTGTGTTCCTCTAGCTAAAAAAATTAGTAAATAAATGAAATAAAGATTGAAAATTTTGACATTTTCATAATACATTGATTTTCTTACTTTAACGTCGTCAAACATTAAAATGTATTTTCAGAAAACTATTTATGTTAATTGTGAGTGAACACGCCATTTACTTGTCTCTCCAAAAGTTTTCTTCTCAAAATTCCATTGCATTGTGCAAACAATTAATTTCACTCAAGTAATAACATTATGTTATGTCACGACCAACGACATCTATTTCTCAATTGTAACCATTTAATGTCCCATCTTATTATATTATATGTCTTTGCTTATAATAGATTTACAAATACTTTAAAATATAGGTGGCGCTCAAAAGATAATTTTTCTTATAGCACGTTTAGATAACCAGTAGTCGGCACTTTTTATTTTTAAGCCCAAATAAATGAAACTATTATAACTAAATGTATTTTGTTTACTTCAAATATATTGTCAGCTATCTTTGTGCACAATTTCGCTAAGAAAAGATGAATTATTCTATAAAAATTAAATTTTTGTCCGTGAAGGTCCTCAACAATCCATATTCTTAAGAAAAGTACAATAAAGACGTCGAATCAGTTTAACTAAACAAAAATATTATTTTTTATGAATTAATTTATTATTATTATTAATTATTCTTACAAAAAATTTGGTTTGCCGACTTTTGGAACATGCCATACCGCCAATTGGCAAGTGGTGCCGACTACTGGCAAAAAAACATTGTTTTAAAAAAACTGCAAATTTATGAAATTTAATAAAAAGTTATTAAAACTTTATTTATTATTGCAAAAACTATACAAAATTTCGAATCTGAATAAATCAACTTTGTAATAATTGAAATGTTCCACTCAGAATGGTGAGCGATTAAAAACGCGAAAATTCTAAAAGTGCCGACTACTGGTACACTTACCCTATGTCTTTGATCATAAGTTTGCCAAATTAGACGACAGCCATCTACTTTTGAAATAAAGTTAAACAAAACATTTGATGAGATTTAAATTAACTGCAGCATATCTTTAGGCGAAAAATGTAAGCCATACCAAAGGAAATCGCTATGAAAAGTTCGTTATGAATAAGCAAGAAAGGCAACAATCTATAACATCTAATATTTTAGCAACTTGTTACTATAAAATCCTTCTACTAGTGAATGTTTTAAATTATGGGAATGGGAAATGAATTAAAAAAATTAATATTTTATGCAGTTTTGACTTGTTTTTTTCTCGCTTACTTTCATTATCTTTTATTAGATTTCTCATTAAAACAGATAAAGGAACGATGTTACAAGTAGTGGTGTGGGACATGGACGGACGGAAATTCGATTTCTTTGGTGGTGTAGGGTATCAAAAGTTCGGTAATATCATATCACTATTTGTTCCTATGAAGGTTTATGTTTTGAATTTTTTTTTAGATACATGAAAGTCAATTGAAAAAAAAAAACCGCAAGGCGAAAACTAAACACTTTACCAAACATTACGCATCGATACGTTCTATGCCACTACATATGTGCATATATTAATAAAGTGCCGACACGTTAAATGTTATATGTATTTGAATTACTACATTTGTTTATATGCATTCATATGCGTATACGAAAAAGTGTTAAATCACAAGAAATGTAAAAAGCTATCTCTCAAGTCCAAGGAACATCTTCTTGCCTATTTTGTTATTGCTGGGAACCATATCTACCATCTCTGATCGAAAATGTTTATCTTGGTAAATCACCGGTGTGCGTGGATACGATATGTGGAATACTTTAGACTGGACTGAATGTCAGTGAGACGATGTTGATGGAATTTAATGAATTGTTGGTATGCTTGTTGAGCGTCGGTTAGGTTGTTCATATAAGTCCTGAGAGAATTTTGAAGTCGAATATAAATTGGTTGAAATATTTGCAAATTTTTTGTTATCGATGGGGTTTTGCTGATTTAAAGGAAAGTTTATAGGTGAATTTCCATCTTGAGGCAATAGATTATTTCAATTTTACAGCTGAATAAAGTTCTGTTGGGAATGTATACACTGTGCGACACAAAAAATAATAACATGATTAATCTAGCAAATTATGAATGTAGAGATAACAAATTGGCCGGGCCGAACTTTTAAAATCCACCACCATTTGGAAGGAACTTGAAAAATATAGTTTAAATTATGAGCTATACGAAGACGCGGGTCTGCGTATGTAATTTTTTGTCATAGGCTGGTACTACATTAAGATCTTCAAATACGAAATTTGAAACAATTCCGGCGAATAATGTCGCTAAAAATATCAAAATAGCGAATATCGGAGGGTACCGTTATATGGGGGCTATACGAGGACGTGGACCTGCACAGACAATTTTCTGTCTTAGGCTGTGGTATCCATTACGAACTTCAAATACCAAATTTGAAACAATTCCGGTGAAAAATGTCGCTAAAATGATTAAAATACCGAATATCGGGAGGTACCGTTATAAGGGGCTATACGAAGGCGTGGACCTGCACAGACAATTTTCTGTCTTAGGCCGTAGTATCCATTACGAACTTCAAATACCGAATTTGAAACAATTCCGTTGAAAAATGTCGCTAAAATTATTAAAATACCAAATATTGGGAGGTACCGTTATATGGGGCTTAAAGAAGACCTGCATACGAAAGTTTTAGGCATGGACTGTAGTACCCATTATAAAGTTCGAATATAAATTTGAAACAATTCGGGTGAATGATGTCCTTTCCTCCTCCTCCAAATTTTTGGAAATTTTGGTATAAAGGTTCCGCGGAATCTATACATAGCACAGTGATTCCACATGCATGAGAAGGTGTGAAAAAAATGTTTCTATACAGCGAATAAAATTGTGAAGATTGGTCCACGTTTAGGTATAGCCCTTTGATTTAAAGAAATTTTAAGAGTTAGGTACATTTTTAATTGAAATGGACTAAAATCTGGCATCTGGTGTTCTTAATGGCCAGAATTTGATATAGCTCCCATAGGTCCCTATTTTACTTCCTTGAAGCGGGGTTTTCCGTTTGTTTCCAATCGATTTTGCTGAATTTTAGCATTCTTCATTGGGAAAGGGTAACAATTTGATGTGCCAAAAATTGTCAAATTTGAATATGTTTTTGATGTATCTCCCATAGAACCCTTCCCCCAATTTGAGGGATTATTCAAGAATTTTCAACAGATTTTTATTTTTATGGAAAAAAGTTTGAAAGTGTCAAGGAAGGTATCAGGTAGTAGAACCTTACCTCTTTTAACAGTATATTGCAGAAAATGCGAGGAAATGGGGAAGGTTTTATTTCTACTACAGATAGAATTGAGAATAAGTGTATGTATTTGAGTAAAAATTATATTATATATATACATGTATATGGGGGCTGAACCGATTTTCACCAAAATTCGAAGCACGTGCTCTTAGGCTAAATTCCTTCGGAGGTGCCAAAATTCAGTCCATTTGGACTGATATTCGCCAAGGGGTGGAAAAAAACTGAAATCGGATAAAGATATATATGGCTATATTCAGCTATATTCAAATCTGATCCGATTTTACCAAAGTGTTAAGCACTTATTTCTGAGCTGTATCTGATATCTGATAACAACGATCATTTTTGTAGAGTGCGCATGTGAGGGACTCAAAACCTCAAATCGAATGAAACATATATATGGGAGCTATAGCTATATCTGAACCGATTTTCTCCAAATTTGAAGTACTTGTGTCTAGGCTGAATACGGTCGGAATTTCCAAAATTTACTCAATGTGGGTTGATATTAACCATTTGGTGCACAAAAAAACTTATATCTGATTATTATATATATGGGAGCAATACTTAAATCTGATCCGATCTAGATAAAATTTGGCAGAGGCATTTTTGAGCTCCACAAATATTGTTCATGTGGAGTGCATATTACGAATGTGGCGGACTTAAGCACCAAATGGGATGAAACATACATTTAAGAGCTATAACTACATCTGAACCGGTTTTGTCCAAATTTGATATATTTTCCGATTCTCACCAATTTCAAAAGGGTTTGCCCTTGGCCCAAACAAATATTTTTTGGGACCTGCATTTTGTTTACAAAAATACATTGATAGACGGAAGGACGGACAGACGGACTGACATGCATAAATCAACTCAGAATGTGATTTTTATTAAATTCCTCAAAAGTAACTATGGGTCTATCGAGTTTTCTTCTCCATAATACACTTATCACTATGTGGTTTAGGGTATTACAATATTGGTGGAATATTAAATCTTGATATGTTAAAGGATTATTGCAGCTCTAAAATTAATTTCCTTCGTCAATATTACAGATTCTTTTATTATACGAGGACTATTTTAGTCAAAAACTTCAACTCTCAAGCGTGTCACCAAAAGGGGTATTATCCCCTCCACCATACATAGTACGGAGGGTATATAAGGTTTGTAATTCCATTTGTAACTCATCGAAATAATAAATTTTAGACCCAACAAAGCATATATATTCTTGATCAGCGTAAAATTCTAAGACAATTTAGCCCTGTCCGTCCTAGGTTCACGCTGGGTCGAAACGAATTAAGATAGGAAGCTAAAATTTTGCACATATAAGTCTTTTGTCTGCAGGCTGGTCAAGTTCGAAGATGGGCTATACCGGTCCACGATATTATATAGCCACCATATAACGGAACCCCCGATATTCGGTATTTTAATGACTTTAGCGACGTTATTCTCCCGAGTTGTTTCAATTTTCGTATTTAGAGTATGACAGAAAATTGTCTATGCAGGTCCAGGTCTTCGTATAGGCCCCATAAATCGGTACCTCCCTTTATTTTGACGATTTAAGGTACAATAATCACCGAAATATTATTTGAATATTGTAATGCAGGTCCACGTCTTCGTATAGACCCCAATATAACGGGGACTTCCTATATTCGGTATTTTTAAGATTTAAACAGAACTTTTAACGGATTTTATTTTTTTTTTGAAAATTTCCAAATTCGTTCCAAATGCTTTTTACTTATTTTGATACATTTTTCTTCGTTACCCTTTTTTGGAGCTGATGCATGAAAGTTACATGCAATTTCATTTTAGGCAGAAAATATTCTACTCAAAATGTCACTATAAATCATAGAATATCGTAGACCTTCTATTTTTAGCTCTACTTTCATAATCTCCTGGATTATTCCTGTTGATTACTCCAATTGAATTGAGGATAATTACCTATCCGTCCGTCTGACCGTCTTTGGGATTCACTCTAGCTTTCGAACGAAATGAAATGTGTTGATAAAATGTTACTTAGATGTATTTATAACTGTACCGGCGGATTTAAGACGTTTTATACTCATACACATAGCTTTTGTTCGAGTGTAATGTAATTACGCAACCTATTCACGCAAATTTAAAAATTGCCTTTCTATAGCTCTGCCCAATCATTTCTATGATCATTGTTGTGAGACTTCGACAAACCTACTTGCTTGCCGCTTAGCAAAAGTTGGCTATGCCTAACGTAAAGCACGAACCATTACAGAAATACAAGAAGCGCATGCGCATAGCATCTTCCATTCAAAAAATAATCGAATGGAAAAATCTTGAACGTACAACGATGTGCGAAAAGGTGAGGCCAGAAAATTTGATTACCAAAAATGGTATCATTTAACGCTTCCTCACACTTTATATGCTAGCATTGCTGAACGATAATGCTATGCTGGTGCAATCAGGGCGTACGAAATGTGCGTGAGTGTGATGGTTCGGATGGAGACCTGTGGTCAATTACACACGAATCCACTTTGCGATACCCTACACCACATTGCATATTTAGTGTAGTTACCCATAACAAACCAATGTTTTTATGGGGAATTTATGAGAATTAAATCCTACCACCTATGGGTGCGTATCATGGCTATAAAACAGTTAAAGCCGAAAGGTACTAATATATGTGAGGTATATCCTCATCTTAATCTATTTCTACTAAATTAGACGGAGGCATTTACGTCTGAACCGATATTGCACTGATATTACACTTTTTAAAAATCGGAATGGAGATACAGGGTGAGATTAAAAAACTGCAACCAATTTCAGACTGCTGTCATTCCTAAGCCTCTAATCGAACAGGCGTTAAAATTATTTCAGTGACAGCTTATTATATTGTTTACAATCGTACAAAAGCATTTTGGTGGGAATTTTCCAGAAAAAAAGTTATTCGTGATGGAATTCAAGCGTGAGAGTGTGATTTCTTTATATTTGGCTGGAAAACCACAAGTGGCTATCGTTAGAGCACTCCAGCATTTAAATGTGAATAAATCTTTTGTGTCTCGTACCATCGCTCGTTATCGTGATACTGGTAGCGTAGCCCGACCTCAAGTAAATGGACGGAAGAAAACAGTAACATCAGTAGAAATGGTCCGAAAAGTAAAGAAACGACTTTATTGAAACCCGCGTCGAAAAATGGCTCGTGAGCTAAACATATCGCAATATTCAATTCGGCAAATATTGAAAAATGAGCTCGGGATAAAGCCATTGAAATTCCAAAAAGTGCAAGAACTTATACCGCAACATAAAGAAAATAGAATCAAAAGAGCTAAGGAGTTGCTTCGATTGGCCGAAAGTGGTGAATTGCCGAATTTCGTTTTCTCCGAGAGAAAACATTCGTTATGCAGCAGTTTGTAAACAAACAAAATGATCGTGTTTACTTGCCCAAGAGGTCAGCTGAAAATGTGTACCTTCGGTTGGCCACCAGAACTCAAGCGCCGGCCATGGTGATGGTGTGGGTCGCCATAACAGCCGATGGTCGCTCTCCGCTCGTATTAATCGACCGTGGCATCAGAAAAATACCGAATATTATGGCGAAAAATTCTGGAGTGTATATTAAAGCCTTGGACACGCAAACATTTTGACCGCAGACCTTGAATATTCCAACAGGACTCAGCACTCTCCACCCAAGAATGGTTACAAAATGAGGTTCCTCGCTTCAATTCCAGTGCACATTGGCCACACAAAATCTCCGGATACCAATCCGTTGGACTATTGTGTCTGGAGTATTTTGGAAAGCAAGGTTGGCACTACAAAATACTAAAGTGTCGATAACCTCAAACGCTTTGCCGGGAATGGGTCAAAATACCACAGAGCAACATTCGGGCAGCGTGTGACGGTTTCATTGGTCGTTTGAAGGCCATAATTCATGCCAAAGGTGACCTATTCGAACAAATGGGAATGGGCCAAAATACAGCAGAGCAACATTCGGGCAGCGTGTGACGGTTTCATTGGCCGTTTAAAGGCTATAATTTGTGCCAAAGGTGACCTATTCGAACAAATCTAATCCAATTCTAACATTTGATGCTATTTCCGACATACTGATATTACATTTTTTAAAAGTAAAATCGAATGGAGGTATTTATTCCCACCTTAAATTTCAAGATTTCTGTTAAAATAAAATTACGATAGCAAATTGGTAGGAATTAGTAGCTTTCGTGAACCCTAAGTTTGATATGCTACTCTAATGAGTGACTCCTAATACCACCATATTAGGTTTATAATTGCAAGGAAGCTCTATTAATAAAACCTAATAAGAAATCAATCTTCATTTCCAAATCCAAATTCAAATTTTTTTTAAATGTTACAAACTTTAGCGTACACTAAGTATACGTACGATTCACGCTCAATGAAAATTCTAACCATTCTTCATTTCACCAGAGGTGAATGTTAAATGTGATTTTCCTGTACAAGCTTAATTAAGTACTTAACAGGCTTATCTATTTTCCTTTTCACATTTAACGTTTTTTTTTGCTTTGTTCCGATAACACTTCGATTTAGACACTTGACGTTGGGAAAATATTCTTTACCCTGATGCAAGGCGCATTGCTGCTGGCGGTCTTTGAAAAGTGACAGCAGATGCTGTAGAAATGTGTGTACATTTTTTGCAATATGCAAATGCTTTTGTGAAAATCAGCTGGATGTCTAATCGTTGGTGGCTACTTTTTTGTTGTAGTATGTGGGGAATGAAGCGTGGGAATGTATTTAACTAAAGGTTAAAAAATGAAAAAAAAAAAAAAATAGCAGGATTTAGCTAAACCGAGTGAGTTAAAAAGAAAAATGCCAAGCCAAAGCTAAATTTATTAGAAAGTGGGGTCAAGACCAGAAATAACTAAATACAGGGGGTGGATGTGGATGTGGACCTATACATACTATGCTCCATCATCGGAGCTAAGACCCATTACGAACTACAAATACCAATTTTAGACAAATCCGTGGAAAACTGTGGCAATAATCATCAAAACACCGACTATCGGCAGGTACCGTTATATGGGGGCTATACAAAACGTGGACCGATATATCTCATTTTCAATAGCAACCATCCTAGATACAATACAAGTTGTTCTGCCTAATTGTTAATTTCTAAGTCAAATAATTTGGGCTGTATCGTGACGTGACAGGCCGACATCGACTTAGAATTTTACGCTGATTATGACGCCATAATTTTTACATTTTTTTTTAAATTTTATTGAATACAAGCAAAAATGTCGGAAATAGCATTAAATTTTAGAATAAGTTTAGATTTGTTCGAATTGATCACCTTTGGCGCGAATTATGGCTTTCAAACGGCCAATAAAAGCGTCACACGCTGGCCGAATGTTGCTCTGTGGTATTTTGACCCATTCCAGGGGAAGCGCTTGCTTGAGGTGATCGACACTTTGGTATTTTTTAGTGCCAACCTTGCTTTCCAAAATACTCCACAAAATATTCGCATCCGGAGATTTTGGTTGCCATTGAGGAACCAATGAGGAACCTCATTTTGTAACCATTCTTGTGTGGCGAGTGCTGAGTGCGATGGTGCTGCTGGTTTGCGTGCCCAAGGCTATTTTCTTTCTGTGCGGTGTAAGTTCTTGTACTTTTTGGAATTTCAATGGCTTTACACAGAGCTCAATTTTCAATATTTGCCGAATTTAATATTGCGATATGTTCAGCTCACGAGCCATTTTTTGGCCACAGCGACGCGGGTTTCAATCAAGTCGCTTCGCTACCAGTATCACGGTAACGAGCGATGGTACGAGACACAGAGGATTTATTCACATTTAAATGCTGGAGTGCTTTAACGATAGCCTCTTGTGGTTTTCCAGTCAAAAATAAAGAAATCACACAAATCACGCTTGAATTCCATAACGAATTCTGGAAAATTCTCGCCAAAATGCTTTTGTACGCATCTAAACAATATAATGAGCCGTCACTGGAATTATTTTAACAGTTGTCGGACGAGTGGCTTGGAAATGACAGCAGTCTGAAGTTGGTTGCAGTATTTTCATCTCACCCTGTATATAGATTACATTGCGATGTAAACTTAAAGAACGTCGATATACGTATCATCCATTTTTAGCATTACCTTCATTGGATTTTTTCTGTAATTATTTTGCCATTCAAGTTTCGTACTTCATCTAACATATTATGATACGCAAAGTTTTTTTCCGAATAGAATACTCCCATTAGTAGAATATTGCTCCCGAGAGAGAGAGAGAGAGAGAGAGAGAGAGAGAGAGATGTATGGACTGTGCAGGATCAGTGTACAATCTTGATTAATCACATTTGGATGGTATATAGTTAAATATATCCTCTGAAATCCCAACTGCTATAACCTCGTATACGATGGCGGAAGATAATGAATATTTTGTCTTTGACACGCTAAAAGCTATTCCAGAACATGAGCATAAGTTCTGGTGTCGCGACACATTGGTCCTTGGCCAAATTTCTTCATGGCCAACACTTGTGAACCAAGACTTGCTTTTATTTCTTAATGTATTTCTTTTGTTTCGCTAAGCACTGCATCCGCACACGCACACCCGCTTTCTACCCAGAACCTGCTCGTTTTGGTAACAATATCATTCACTTTATTGTTGTTGCTGTCCCATGGCCAATGTATTTAGCCAAAGTCTCTTGCCGAATAAATAGAAGAAAACAGCAAGAACAACAATAACAACAACATTGTGGCAAGAAGACAAAAAGCCGTTATGAATTACAGTTTCTTTACATTCCTTGGTGTCCTTAAAACATTTGCCGCCAACATTTCCTTGAGAGCAAATGAATTATGAATTACCGTCGGAGTTTTTGCCTCCTCTTTAGGATTTCAGACGTTGTTGCATTTTGCTTTCATTTTTTTTTTTTTTGGGTTCCTTCCTTTTCAATTTCCAAATGTCTTGGAGTCTGTTTCAGAATGCTTTCTTAGTTCGTACGTATGTTTTCTGAGGAAGCACAAATTTGTCTTTGTAATGCGAACAAATCGATGAACAGCAAAAACGCGTCCATCCATAAGTGTTAAGCAGTTTAACGCTTTTTTGCTTTCAGCATATCTTTTTTCGCTCTTTTACTTTGGGTATTTATGTGAAATTATATTTTAATTGAATTGCTGCTTTTTGTTTTAAGTTTATATCTGATTTTGAGAATAACTGAGTTGAGGGAAAATTTCCATTGAGGCTGCTTCTGTTGCAACAATGTATATATATATATACTAGCTGGCCCGGTCCGCGTTGCCGGCCCGTACTTTTAGTCTTTAAAGCATAATAAATCACAGATCTGACTTATGTAGGCGGCACAATTTTGATTATAAGTAATGACGCCATTTTAATTACTCCAATTTTGATTATAAGTAGTGACTTGATTATGAGTAATGACTCCATGACTAAATATAAATTAATATTCATGGCAAAAATTATAATTACCGTCGGTTTTAAATATTTTGAATAGCCTGATCTTATTTTTCAGCTATAGGCTTTAATTTGAGTGTTAAATACCTATATGATAAAGAACATCTATAATAGCCCCATGTGAAAATTCAGCTCAATTTTTGATATTGTAAAAAGCATTCAAATGAGCTATAATTCGAAATTTGTATTTCCAACGTTTAAAATCCCGTACTGCGTGGTATTCAGTTTTGTCCACCTCATACTTGAAGGCAGGATGTTGTCAGAATAGCCAAAAAATTACTCTTTTGCTCCGATTACCGTAAGATGGGCATTAATTGTTTGTCATTTAAATTGTGCGGTGGAGATCCAATAAAGTTACTTTATAATTTCGTATTTTTTTCATGTTTCTGCCACAATTTCCAACTGAATGAGTCCCAGATTGACATTTCGGAGTTTATTTCATGTAGACGTACATCCCAAATCTACGTTCCCAACCAGTATTCTCTTGGGGGTTACAAATTCAATAGAATACCAAATTTTCTTTTCTGACCACACATTGGTTGGGAAAGTGGATTTGGGGGTATACTAATGTGGGGACTATACTTAAATAAATTCCTATGAGGATAATTATCTGTAAGATGATTTTCTACCCCAGGGTTTTTTACCCAGGTAGCCTCAAGACTAAGATGCGCACTTTTCCGACAATTTATTGTCATATGAAAGAATCAGGTCCACTTTTTGAAATTAACCCCATAACGCTTCTTCGATCATTTTTGTTTGTTTAAATGTGTTCGCATCTTCCACCTGAAGCACGATGTAGGTCCTGGAGTAGAAAGCATTTAACATCGTATTGCGCCCTCGTTTCATTTTTAATATTATTCATTCAGAATTCAAACCAATAAAAAATGTACACTTCAATATAGAAAAAAGAAAAAGAATCTCCAACTGGTTCCTGATTTTTTATCGGTAGAAAGTACTATTATTTTGAAATTCGATTCCATTGAAAAATTGTCGATTATTCCCGATTTTAGAATTTTCATATAAAGCGACAACGAATAAATACATAAAATCTATAAATAACATCCGTTGTGACTTTATACTACCAAAAAACCCTACACATCATATTAGAATTCAAAACAAAAAAAAAAAAAAAAAAAAACACTACAAATGTACATTCGAAAATAGTAAGTCAAAATGGAAAAAAATATGCAATATAAAACATTACTATTGTACATTTTAAAAGTCAAAATGAAAATGTTCAAATTTCACATTTTTACGCTATTTTTTTTGGATTTTATTCTTTTCTGCCAAGAGGCAATTCCGAATTTGTCTAAATCGTTAAAATCAGACCGGCGGTCTTTATGTTATAAGAGTAGTAACAAACACAACTTTCTTTTACATATAGAGAGATAGATTTAAATATAGGCGCGTTCCTCAGCCCTTAAATAAGTACTTAGGGTTGGATGGAAAGCCAACAGCATCTCGTGTAATAATTCTCAAACCGATATCTTCTCTATTTTGGCAAATATAAAGATATTAGATAAATCGTAATAGTGGGCGTAAAAGGAGGCGTGGTCGATATTTTTTTCTTTAAAAACCTAACTCGGGGTATGACGAACGTTTGTACAAAAAATTATGCAAATCGGTCCAGCCGTTTTCAACTGATTCCGTTACCAACAAACAACAATTGATTTTTATATATATAGATTTTGTTTTGATAATCTTTAGTACTTAAAATTTTGTAGCAGCTGGCGTATATTTAGTCTTCAAAAATCAAAGTTAAATAAGTCAAATATGCCATAACGAATCATTAATATACTCATATTCTAGAAAGGTACAAAAAAAAGTACAAAACCCAAAAAAAGCATGTAAGCAAAGGCCGACAATGTGATACCCTACAACACTATAATATGTTCGAAGTCCCCTTATATCCAAATCCATTTTGGAAGATTACCCTTATTTTTTAGACCGGAGAATTTGGCCATTAATGTACATCTAATGTACATCTTAAGAACAATAGGCTTTAATTCTGACCCTAACTCTACTCCCATGCAAAATTTCATGAAGATCGACGACAATTGCGATATGCATATAATACCCTCAAAATGTAGTGTTGGGGGTGTAAAAATTTAGAAAATTTACAATTCAAAATTGTAAGTCAAATTGAAAAAATCGCATGCGATAAAAAATATGACAAAAATTGAAAAAAATCGACAAAAGATATTCACTTTTTTATTGGTATATTTTTTTGCGAATTTCTTAGATTTTATACTGTTCTAGCAAGACACCATTCCGAATTGATGGGAATTGTGAAAATCGGAACAGCGATTCTTGAACGGGGGGTACCGTTGTATGGAGGCTATATGAAGACGTGGACCTGCACAGATAATTTTCTGTCTTAGGCTGTAGTATCCATTACGAACTTCAAATGCCAAATTTGAAACAATTCCGGTGAATAATGTCGCTAAAATCATCAAAATACCGAATATCGCGAGGTTCAGTTATATGGGGGCTATATGATAACTTGGACCTACATGGCCCATTTACGAACTTAACCTGCCTACTGGTAAAATATACATGTGTGCAAAATTTAAGCCTTCTATCTCAATTTTTTGAAAGATATCGTGATTACAACAGACAGACGGACAGACAGACAGACGGACATGGCTAAATCGTCATAGAATTTTACGCTGATCAAGAATATTTATACTTTGTTGGGTCTGACATAAGTATTTCGAGGAGTTACAAACGGAATGACGAAATTAATATACAAGCCATAGTATGGTGGAGGGTATAAAACGCATGTGAGGGACTTTAACACCAAATCGGATGAAGCATATATATGGGAGCTGTAGCTATATGTAAACCGATTTTCTCCAACATTGAAGTACTTGTTTCTAGGCTGAACTCAGTCGAAATTGCTAAAATTCAGTCCATTAGGGATGATATTAGCCATTTTGTCCACAATAATCGTCTAATCGGATAAATATATATATGAGAGCTGTATATATATATGGGAGATATAGCTAAATCTGATCCAATCTCGGTAACCAAATATCATTCTTGTGGAGTGCATATTAGGAATGTTACGGACTTAAACACCAAATCGGTTGAAACATATACAGGGTGATATGAAAAAAACTGCAACCAACTTCAGACTGCTTTCATTTCTAAGCCACTTGTCCGAAAGCTATTAAAATTATTCCAGTGACAGCTAATTATATTGTTTCCAAGAGTACAAAAGCATTTTGGTGAGAATTTTCCAGAAAAAAACTTATTCGTGATGGAATTCAAGCGTGATAGTGTGATTTCTTTATAATTGGCTGGAAAACCACAAGTGGCTATCGTTAGAGCACTCTAGGACTTAAATTTGAATACATCTTTTGTGTCTCGTATCATCGCTTGTTGCCGTGATACTGGTAGCGTAGCTGGACGTCAAGAAGGGGACGGAAGAAAACAGCAACATCAGCAGAAATTGTTCGAAAAGTAAAGAAGCGACTTGCTCGATACCCACGTCGCAGTGGCCGAAAAAAGGGCTCGTGAGCACATATCGCAATATTCCATTCGGTAAATATTGAAAAATGAGCTCGGGGTAAAGCCATTGAAATCACAAAAAGTGCAAGAACTTACACCGCAACTGAAAGAAAATAGACTCAAAAGAGCTAAAAAGTTACTTCGCTTGGCCGAAAGTGGTGAACTGTCGAAATTGTTTTTTTTTTTCGATGAGTAAACATTTGTTGTCCAGCAGTTTGTAAACAAACAAAATTATCGTGTTTACTTGCCAAAGAGGTCAGCTGAAAATGTGCACCTTCCGTTGGCCACCAGAACTAAAGCGCCGGCCATGGTGATGGTGTGGGCCGATGGTCGCTCTCTGTTCGTCATCAGAATAAATGCCAAATTATCCTTGGGCACGCAAATATTTTGTCCGCAAACCATGGACATTCCAACAGGATTCAGCACCATCGCACTCAGCACTCGCCACCCAAGAATGGTTACAAAATGAGACTCCTCGCTTCATTTCCAGCGCACAATGTCCACCAAAATCTCCGGATACCAATCCGTAGGGCTATTGTGTCTGGAGTATTTTGGAAAGCAAGGTTGGCACTAGAAAGTGTCGATCACCTCAAGCAAGCGCTTCGCCGGGAATGGGCCAAAATACCGCAGAGCAACATTCGGGCGGCGTGTGACGTTTGGAGGCCATAATTCGTGCCAAAGGTTACCAATTCGAAAAGATCTAAACTTATTCTCAAAATTTGATGCTGCTTTCGACATTTTTTGCTTTCATTCAATAAAATTGAAAAAAAAAAAAATTAAAAATTATGGCGTTTGACTTCTGTGCAGTTTTTTTTTATCTCATCCTGTATATCCTCTCTAGCCATATGACTGAGGGTTCAATTATAACTCCTACAGAATGTGAAGAGTCCGATTGTCTTCAAATTTTGCCCACCTCAATATTTTTAACAACAAATGAATTTTATCGGACCACCCCTTCTGGTACCTCGCTCTAAACTTCGAACATTTCAGTTCGAACATTTTCAATCCCCCACAAAGGGTCACAATTGTCAGTATTTATATATCTCATAACATTCGAATCAAGTTAGCGATTCTTTTCAAACTTAGAATATCTAAATATCTCTCTTAACTAGGGATCTGATGTGAAAAAGGAATATAATCTATGGGGCCAATGCTTGTGGTATCTGGAGTTTTTAAAAAATCCGAGTCCAAAAAATATAGTTTTGGTTTGGCAAAAAATATTATTTTTCTCATACAACTCCGGAACTATTTTAAATAACCCAACAATCCACTTTTTGGATAGGTAGTTTCATTGATACCAACATTGTCCATATCTGTTTAGTGGGTAAGTGTCTAACCCGGGTCTTGGAGCCGGACTTTTGGGTCAAATATTCGGGTATCCGGGTCCGTGCCCAAGAATAAACACTTTCCCGGATTCAGGGTGCAAAAAAAAAAATTAAAAATCCGAGAGTTTTTTCTAAGTCCTTATACTTAATTCCGTTATACTTTTTTTAATGTATGTCATTGGGAACGTTTTTGATCTTATCTCCTAGACGGTCACACGCAGAGGATGTATTTATTACAGATATTTTCTAACTTGTTTTTGCATATCTTAACCATTGATCAGAAGGAGTGGACTTATAATGCATATAGGCCCGAAATTGAGACAGGGAGTTTAAGGAAATGTAATTTTTCTTTAAAAAAACGAGAGAGAGAGAGAAAAAGTGTAGTTTCTTATTACGGCGCCGTAAAGAATGTCTCAATTCGGTCGTATGTGCCAAATTCCATCCCATTTGGGCGAATATTAGACGTTTGGTGCACAATAAAAAGCAAATCGGACGAAGATGTATATGGGAGCTATATCTAAATTTTTACCGATTATCTCCAATTTCAATAGGGTTCGTCCTTGGGCAAAACAATTGTTGTTTGGAAAATTTCATCTCAATCGGATAATAAATGCGACCTGCATTTTGTTTAAAAGAATACATGGACAGACGGACGGACTGACATGAAGGTGATTCCATGGAGATCCTCAAAAGTAACTACGGGTCTATCTCGCTTCCTTCTCCATGTTACAAACAAATGTACAAAGACATAATACCCTGACCACCTTGTGGTGTAGGGTATAAAAATGCACTGAGATATCATGCAATGGCCCGAGGTGTTGGCTGCTCGTTTTATGCAAATCTATTCTACATAAATCTCAATCCGAGTCTCTTTGTATTCCCTGTAAAAAATTTTAAAAATTGACAGATTTTTCAATAGTTGCAACAAATGTAAATCTCACAATATGAAATTGTCTCACAACGTGTCTCAAAACGTTCCCCTCTAACAAACAATGATTTATTTGTGTGAATACTAAACAATCACTTATTTTGCTAAACCTATGTGGATGTAGTTAGAGATTAGGACATAAACCCAGCTAAGTTCGCATTAAACAATAAACGCTCCTTCCCAGTATAATTCATAAAAAATAGCCAAGATAAAGCGACATCTATGCCATTGCGGTCACATCATATACCATATTGAATACAAAACATTTGTATGCTAATTTTATCACTTTGTGTGTCTGTCTCCGTATGTCACTAACCGGACAGCACATAAATACTCATAATTTATTAATTTTTTCTCAATGAAAATTCGATGAAACCTTGCAGCATACACACACATGGAAATACAACAACAGCTCCAACCCAGCACTGGGAGCCAATGGGCCGTTCGTCCAAGCAAACGCATGAATAAACCATAATAAAGCAATGATATTGAAAGGTGGAAGCTGGGAGCTGAGGCAACTCCACCGCCGACTGAAAAAAAAAACAACAAAACGAGGTGAATGTTATAACGCCAACTATGAAAGGAGCAGAATTTTAAAAAGACAGCCTGCATATGTGGCGGCATCTGACAGTAAATGGAGTAAAAAGGGTTTCAGTCGGTTTTTTTTCTCCGCAGAGGATGTACACCGACGACAATGAGAAGGATGATGTGCTACACATGCAACAAGTGTCGGTAAATCATAAAAAAGGTATGAATGTAACCTCAAAAGCATTGTAGCTGCCACATAAAGAGCACACTCACACACAGATGGTTTCATACAAATGCAAGGCATTTTTTATATCTGATTCGTTTGCCCAGTAAGTGCCAGACTTCAGCGCCTTGGCAATTTCTTTTTAACATTTTCTCGAATAACGATTTTCATGTGGGGGATATGGGTATTTATGGCCTAGCCAAAGGTTTGTTACATTCCCAGACGGAATGGGGGGAGATAAGGCTCGATGTTGGGAAATACCAACTATAAGTGTACTAAAGGGTACTTAAAATTAAATCCGTTGTATTATTCAAAGGGATTTAGCTAAAATACTGAAATGTTTAATGAGGGTCGCCGATGAAATGTTGGATGGATGTAGCAAAAATTCGAACTATACGTGTACGAAACGTACTAAAAACACTAAATTTTGGTAACATATGGAATTATATTAACGGATAGAGATAAAATCTTGACAAAAAATTACGTTGGGTAAGTACGGTTAATATAGAAGGTGGTTCTTGAAATGTGTACTGAGTTTAATAACAGTACTGAATGGTTCAATCTGGGCTTGGATGAACGGATGGAGCTAGAATTTTGAAATTTTGTTGATATTAAGGTTACTGTTAGTGAGTTGGCCTGACATTTGAAGGTAGTTGTGGAAATATGTACTAACAATGTGAGAAAAGTACTAAATGGTACTAAATTTGGTACGACACTAAATTTTGTATATGTGTATATGGTTTTTGGTCAAGTTTCGGAAGTAGAGCTGATATAAGTAGCGGATTTGGGAAATGTGTGATAAATTGTACTAAGTGGTACAAAATTGTGTACAATTTGTTTTTGGATCGACTGCCGGAGATGAAGTTTTGAAATCTTGGTATTGGAAATACCTATTGCTATCATACGAAAAGTACTAAAAGGTACTACATTTGGTAATGGGTGAACGGATAGAGCAAGAAATCTTAAATTTGTTATTAGGGTCACTGTTGGTGTGAAGAGTTGATATAAGGATGTGGTTTTAAAATAAGCGTACTAAAACAGTACGAAAATTACTAAATGGTATTAAATTTGGTATTTGGAGAAGATATAGAGCTGAATCTGAATCAGAAATTTGGAATGTGGGACCTTGATGTTGTGTGGGAGAGTCAAACCAAAGGGTACACAAAAAGAACCAAAATCCATAAAATTAGGTACCATTTGAAAATATATGCACCGACAGAGGTAAAATCTTCAAATTTCAGAATCCAGTGTAGAAGGTATGGCTTATATAAAGAGTTGATTCTGAGAAGGGCTACTAAGTGTAAGAACTGTACTAAATGACACTAAATTGGTACAATATTGTTTTTGGTGAATGGATAAATATGAAATATTGCAGCGGTCGTTCTGGAAATATGTACAATAGATGCACGAGAAGTACTAAATGGTACTAAATTTGGCATATAGTGTGGGAAAAGAATTGGAATTATAAAACTTGGTATTGGAATCACTGTGAAGAGTTCTAATAAGAAGGCCAATTTGAATGCCAAGCGTTCTAACGTGAACTGTGGTACTAAAGTTTAGAGGTAAAAAAAAAACAAGTAAAAAAGGAGTAAATTCGGCCGGGCCGAACTTTGAATACCCACCGCCATTTGAAAAAATACTTAATATCGGAAGGTGCCGATATATGGGGGATATACGATATTGTGGACCTATATATACACAATTATGTCTGGGGGTAAAGTACTCAGAAGGGACTCCTTGTGACAATTCCGTTAAAAAATGTGGCTAAAATCATCAAAATGCCGAATATCAGGGGGGTACCGTTATGTGGGGGATATACGATATCGTGGACCTATATAGACAATCCTTTTTGAGGGGGTAAAATGCCCACAAGGGACTCCTTTTGTGGAATTTCAGACAATTTCATTGAAAAATGTGGATAAAATAATCAAAATACCAAATATAGGGGGTACCGTTATATGGGGGCTATACGATATCGTGGATCTATATAGACAATTCTTTTTGAGGGGGTAAAATGCCCACAAGGGACTCCCTGTGTGGATTTTCAGATAATTCCGTTGAAAAATGTGGCTAAAATCATTAAAATACCGAATATCGGGAAATACCGTTATATGGGGACTACACGATATCGTGGACCTATATAGATAACTCTTTTCCAATGAATAAAGTACCCACAAGGATCTCCTTGTGTGGATTCTCAGACAATTCTGTTAAAAAATGTGGCTAAAACCATCAAAATACCGAATATCGGTATCTCCTTGTGTGGATTCTCAGACAATTCTGTTAAAAAATGTGGCTAAAACCATCAAAATACCGGTAAAGGGTAAAGTATTCACAAGGAACTCCTTATGTAGAATTTCTGACAATTCCGTTGAAAAATGTATCTAAAATCATCAAAATACCGAATATCGCGGGGTAACGTTATATGGGGGCTATACGATATCGTGGACCTATATAGATAATTCTCTTCCAAGGGATAAGGTATTTACAAGGAACTCCTTGTATGGATTTTCAGACAGTTTCGTTGAAAAATGTATCTAAGATTGTCAAAATACCGAATACCGGGGGGGGGGGGGTGTACCGTTATATGGGGGATATATGATATCGTGGACCTATATAAACAATTCTCTATCAGGGAGTAAAATACACAGAAGGGACTTCTTGTGTGGAATTTCAGACAATTCCATTAGAAAATGTGGAATCCTCTTGCAAGTTTCCTCTTACACCAAAATCTTTCATTTTGCAGTTTACTGAGGAGGATCTTAGTCATATCATTGCAAAATAGAGCCAAATTCAATTTTTTGCCCAAAACTATTCCAACGTCACCATATGTAAAGCCTAGAAACTAACAGTGACCTCAATATCCAAATTTCAGCTCTATCCCTTGACCCAATACAAAATTAAGTAACATTTAGTATGCATATCCAAGACAATGTACTTCTTTCCATCCTAGACATCAACAGTGATCGAAAATTAGTACCATTTAGTACTTTTCGAACAATAATAGTACGCGTTAGTCAAACCATCTTCATATCTTAAATCCAATATTAAAATTCCGGATTCCAGCTGCATCCTTTCACCCTATGCCGAATTTAGTACCACTTAGTACTTTTCGAACAATTATAGTGCACATTTCCAAAAAACCAGTTCCATACCTTAACCATAGACATCAATTGTGACCTCAATATCAAATTTCGGGATTTCAGCTTTATTCCCTTGCCCAATACCAATTTAGTACTATGTAGTACATTTCTTTCAACTATAGTAAACATTTAAGAAACCACCTCCATATCTCAATTCCAGTTATTTCCAGATTTCCAGCTCTATTCCTTCACGCAATACCAAATTTAGTACTTTTCGTACAATTATAGTATTCATTTCCGAAACCATTTCATATGTTCAGGCTACACATGAACACCACATTTCAGACTTCAAGCTTTATCTGTTCACCCAATACCAAATTGTACCAAATATAGTACTATTTACTACTTTTCGTGCACTTATGGACTATACTAAAAAGTGGAGCGTAAAATGAGTCATTTTTCAAAGTTATAATTTTTGAGATAATCCAAAGCATTCTATAAAGATTCAAAGCTCTATATTTAATGTTGAGAAATATGTCTGAAAATATTGGGGTTTCTTTGTACATGGGCAACGCTATATAAAGTTCTTAAACAAGTTTACCTTTAGAACCCGAAAATCTTTTGAAGTTTTGTAGATCACAACCCGAAAATGGGGATTTATGTTATTTGGACACATTGTGAAATTTGATGAAGAATATCATTGTATCTAAAAAATAAGCCCCGTATTGTTATCATTGCCGAAGACACAAAATGCCTTAAATACACAGATTGGAAGGAATCTCAATACAAATTTTTATACCCTACACCACAAGGTGGTCAGGGTATTATGTCTTTGTGCATTTGTTTGTAACAGGCAAAAGGAAACGAGATAGACCCATAGTTCCTTTTGATGATCTGCATAGAATCACATTCTGAGTCGATTTATGCATGTCCGTCCATCCGTCTGTCCGTCCGTCCGTCTGTCCATGTATTTCTGTAAACAAAGCACATTTCGCATTTATTGTCCTATCCAGATGAAATTTTGCACAAATCATTTGTTTGGCCAAAGGACGAACCCTATTGAAAATGGAGATAATTGGTAGAAATTTAGATATAGCTCCCATATATATCTTTGTCCGATTTGCCTTTTATTGTGCACCGAACGTGGCCCGAATAGCATGGAATTTTGCACATACAACCAAATTAGGCCTGAAAATAAGTATGCCAAATTTCATCAAAATCGGTTCAGATATAGCTATAGCTCCCATATATATTGTTCGTCCGATTTGTTATTTTTGTCCTCCGCAGCCGTAATATGCACTCTGTAACAACAAGATTTGGGGAAATATATCAAATGGAGCTCAGAAATAACTTTGCTAAATTTTATCGAGATCGGTTCAGATTTGGATATAGCTCCCATATATAACTTCGTCCGATTTACTTTTTATTGTACACCAAACGTCTAATATTTGCCCAAATGGGATGGAATTTGGCACATACGACCGAATTGAGTCTAGATGCTAGTTTGTAAAATTTGATGAAGATCGGTTCAGATATAGATATAGCTCCCATATATATTGTTCATCCGATTTGTTATTTTTGTCCTCCGCAGCCGTAATATGCCCTCCGTAACAACGATATTCAGGGAAATATATCAAATACAGCTCAGAAATATCTTTGCCAAATTTTATCGAGATCGGTTCCAATTTGGATATAGCTCCCATATATATTTTTTTTTTTGGGCAATACAGGTCCGAATTTAAATGATACAAATGCTTCGGCATATTTAGTCCTTTTAATTTAAAATTATAATTATAATCATAGGGTGTATGATTGAATTCTCCCATAAAAACTTAATTGTTATGTGGAGCTCAACTAAATTAGCAAAGTGGTGTAGGGTATCATAAAATCGGCCCCGCCGAGGACTTTCTTTACTGGTTATCATTGCCGAAGACACAAAATACCTTAAATACACAGATTCCAATGAATCTCAATCTAAATTTTTAAAAATTGGAAGGTGGAATCTTTTCTCCTTTATTTTTTACAAACTTAAACGCCGATGCACATGTCTTCTAATTATAACGGCAATTTCATAATCGACTACGTTTTTTCCTTTCACTTCTTTTGTGTTGCACAGTGTATTTAGCTGTGTTACTGAATCGTACGGTGCAATGTAGTCCACCATAACTTGATAATTTTCCCACTTACCACCTGAATGTAATAATGCGTGTAATATAGTGTGTATATTCAACCCTGAAATGGCTACTGGTTGCCGTATTTCATGCTTCATATTATTCTTCCGAGCAGGAGAAAAACAACACCATCAGAGGTTCGAACATCATGGCAGGCCGAACAACAGGTACACTTGATGCAATAAATGCTGTTTTTATACATTCAGCCCATACACCGAACAAACGAATAAAATGGCCAGAAACACACAGGTGGACGGACGGACATACAGACAGACAGACAGACAGAAAAACCAACGGTCGAACGGAAAAGTATAACTGGAGCACAAGGTACATAAATAATAATTTCATCATTTTTGTGTGGTGATTTATTTGGTTGGCGTTCATATCGATATGCCCACAAACAAAGAGAGAGAGAGAGCAAAAAACTCAAACTTATGTTTGCCAGCTTGCAATGGGAAGATATCCTCGGCTGCTCCTGCGGTGCGGGAAGAAACAAACAAACTTTACAGTCCATAAAAGGCGCTTTTCCAAAACAAGTCATCATTTATCCTATCCGCCTATGCCCACTGAATGTCTGTCCCTGTACAGTTCATTTATGCCGATATATCGGTTGGAAGTGTTCTCTCCTTCATTCCGATCATGTCATAATTGTGTGAACGATTTATTGTCATCTTTGGTGATTTATTTAATTATTCTTGGCAAACGATTTTTATTTTATGCGAATGCAGACAAAAAAGCACCAATGACAATCGGACAGACGGACGGCTGAAAATTTTTAACATTTCACTCAAGTTGTGCGAAAGAAATTCTGCGGATAATTTCACTTCCGTATCGAATGGTGACATGGTCAAAAGGGAACATCTTGGACAGAATTATTAATAAAACCAAGTGCACTCGCAGATTTAAGAACTACTAATCTGGAGTTAATAATATTCTGAATGTGTACAAACGGCATCCGAACTGCAAGGTGGTGGAATCAAATTGGTGAAAACACTAAGTCGGATATCTATATTAATAAAAGAGTAAAGTAATTGACTGTCTGACTGACTTAACGATTCATCAACGTCCAGACAAAACGGCTAAAGCTAGAATCTTGAAATTTTGAGTGAGGGTCACTCTGGGATGGCACGTACTAGAATGGCACGAGGAAGCAGTAGATATAGAACATTTGAGGAAGCAGTAGATCTAGAACACTTAAATTTTTTATGAGGATCACTGGTTGGAGTGCAGGATAGATGTACCAACGGGTTTTTGAAAATTCGCACTGTGAGTGTAAGGAAAGTTATGAAATGTACTACATTTGGTTCCATTTCGTATCATGTGAACGGTTAGGAAAAAACTTGCAATTGGAATGGGAATCAAGGAGTAGAGTCGATGTAAGGAGTAGAGTTGATGTAAGGAAGTTATTTTTGAAGTATCTACTCATGCATACGGAAAGTACTAAACTGTACTAAATTTAGAACAATTTAAATTTGGAGGAACGGATGGAACTGGAATCCTGAAATTAATATTACTAGCGAAGTGAAGGATATGGATATGGAAAAAGGTTTCGAAATTTGTTCTTATGCTTTGTGTACTTGATGTTACTAAATTTGGTACAATTTAAATTTTGGATGAACCGGTTGAGTTGGAATCCTGAAATTTGAAAACAAATTCTCTCTTAGAGTGTATGATGCAGGTTGTTGCACTTATGTGTACTAAATGATTAACCGATAGAGCCAGAACTCGTAAATTTGGAATGAGGGTCACTGGATGGAGTGTATGATAGATGTACCAAAGGATTTTTGGAAATACGCCTTATAAGTGAGTGGAAAGTACTAAAATCTACTACATTTGGTACAGATTTCGTATCATGTGATAGGTTAGAACAAAAAAAATTTGAAATTTGAAATGGAATGGAGGTAGTTTGGAAGAGTCTACTCATGTGTACGAAAAGTACTAAACGTTACTAAATTTAGTACAATTTGAATTTTGAGGAACGGATGGAGTTAGAATCCTGAAATTTGAAATAACATTAATTGCCGTGTATAGGATAGGGATATAGAAGAAGTTTTCGAAATTTGTACTAAATTTGGTACAATTTAGATTTAGGTGTACCGATAGCGCTGGAATCCTGAAATTTGGAATTAATATTACTGTTGGAGTGTAGGATTGGTTATGTTTGAAGTTTTGGAAATTAGTACTTATCTGTACTATATGGTACTAATTTGAATGAGAATCTCTGATGGAGTGCAGGATAGATGCACCAAAAGGTTAATGGAAATTCGAACTTTAAGATTGAAAATTTGCTACAATGGTACTAAACTTCTAAATTTTGTATTGGGGAAGGTATAGGGGTAAAATTTTGAAATTTTTATTTAGATTACTGGGGGTATCTGTGTTTAAGACTTGGCGGTGTTTCAAAATGCGTTCTATATTTGTACGGAAACTACTAAATAGCATTAAACTTGGTATATGGTTTATCCGTTTTAAATAAAGGAAACCCCTAAATAAAAATAATGATTTATCGAACTGGATCAGCGGAAAAGTTAGTACGATGAGTGAAGTTTTGTTTGGAAATTTTGTCGAAGAAATAATGAACCATTTGTGCATTTGGAGTAGTTTAATGAACTGGTGGAATAAATCTGAAATTTCAATCCCTTTCCAAATACTTGGTACTTTTTAGTAGTTATTTTCCAAACCACTTCCAAATCTTAACTCTACACACTAAAAGTGATACTAATGCTAAATTTAAGATTTCAAGCTGTATCATTTTACGCAATGCCAAATATTAGACCATTTAGTAGCTTTCGTACGCTTGTCGAACGCATTTCCAAGTCCAACTCTTTATCTATACCCTACCTACCAGCAGAGACCCCAATACCAAATATTTAAAATTTCAGATTAATACGTTCAACCAAATTCAAATTATACCGAATTCTTCCCAAACTTTATTTTATACCAAATATGCCAAAAAGGTACAAAATTTAGTGTTTTTTAGTATTTTTATTACACTTCTAGGCAGAATTTTCGAAAACCCAGACTTATATCTCCCCTATCCACCAACATTGATTCGCATGCAAAATTTCAAGATTTAGCTTCAAACGTTTCAACCTGGGAGTTCATGAATCAGTTAGTCAGTCACTGATTTCAGGATTCCAGTCCCATCGGTTCACACAAATCTAAATTGTACTAAATTTAGTACATTTTAGTATACATAAATATATAAATTTCCAAGAGACGTCCTCCATATCCCATTTATACGCTTTTTTTTCCAAATTTTGAGGATACCAGCTCTATTAGTTCAACCAAATCAAAATTGTAAACAATTGTACTTTTACATCATACAATCATACAATCCAATAGAAATTTTATTTCCATATTTCCCGGATTCCAACCCTATTTGTTCTCCAAAAAATTAAATTGTATCAAATTTAGTACCATTTGCTACACATAAATTCGAAATTCCAAAACTAAATATATTCTTGAGGCCTAGAATGCAATAGTAATATTATTTCCACATTTCAGCTTTATCGATTCACAAAAATCGCACGCAAATATTTTGGCCACAGACCCTGGACATTCCAACAGACTTAGCACCATCGCACTTAGGACGCGCCACCCAAAAATGGTTACAAAATGAGGTTCCTCGCTGCATTTCCAGCGCACAATGGCCACCAAAACCTCCGGTCTGTTGGACTACTGTGTCTGGAATATTTTGGAAATCATGGTTGGCACTATGAAGTACCAAGTGTCGATCGCCTAAAGCAAGCGCTTCGCAGAGCAATAGTCGGGAAGAGTGTGACGGTTTCATTACCCGTTTGAAGGTCATAATTCGTGCCAAAGGTGACCAATTCGAACAAATCTAAACTAATTCTAAAATTTAATGCTATTTGCGACATTCTTTGCTTTCATTCAATAGCATTAAAAAAATGTAAAAACTATGGCGTTTGACTTTTTTGCAGGTTTTTATCCCACCCTGTAAGTACAAATTTCGTAAGCTACCTCCATATCCCTATCCTTCTTTCTGCAGTAAAGTTAATTTCAAATATCAGGATTCCAGCTCCATACGTTCCTTAAAATTCGAATTGTACCAAAATTTAGTACCGTTTAGTACATGAATAGACACTTCCAAAATTACCTCTTACATCGACCCTACTCCTCAATCGTGATTACTATTTCAAATTTCACATGATACGAAATGGTACCAAATGTAGTACTTTTCGTACACTTATAGTGATAATTTCCAAAGACCTTTTGGTACACATAATCAGTGGTCCTCAATCCAATTTTAAGAGTTCTAGCTCTACTGGTTCGTCAAAGAAAAAGGGGTACCATATCTAGTACCGTTCTAGTGCGAAATTCCAAAAAACCCAGCCCCTTCGGTCCAAAAGTTATTTCACCCAAAATTTCAAGATCCTAGCTTCAGCCGTTTCATCTGCATGTTGATGAATCGCTAAGTCTGTCAGCCAGTCAATTACTTTACTCTTTTATTAGACCTTTCCGTAGCCCTGGCTATGATTGTCCAAAACTTTAGCCCTATGTGGTAAAGGCACCCTAAGGAGTGAATCGATTTTTCCCCATATTCGCACATAACCTAAGATTGGTAAAAATATTTTGATAGGCAAAGCCGATTTAAACTTTCCATATTGTTTTATAAATCACCTTACCACTTAACCTTGAAATCGTGTGTTTCCATTCAATCCCCCTCACCATCACTGTCGAAGTCAAAGAGCTATACTACTATGGATTTCATTCCTCCATACCCTCCCCCTCCCACATTGTGTGGTTAACCGATATTAACCATTGTTCGTTCATACATGTTCGCGTACTCGAATAACACACCATCGTGTAAGTACCCGCAATGAACGTCATCCTACCACTATCTCATCAATGGTAGCCACCTTCTTTTGTACGGGCTGGAAATTTGGCTTGTTGGCCGGTCTACTCCTATCAGTTGCTATTAATGCTGTTAATACGACAACTATATACGCCATGCATGTTGGTTGTATGCAAGTTGGCAATACACAGCACAGGCAAGGACTGTTATCACGATGCATGGAAAACAAGAACAAAAACAACGATAGTTGAGAATATTGGATGTTGCAGGCTTCAAGGTGAAAAATCGCGTGTTACCTATCCGCCCACAATACCAGTAAAGCAATGCAACCGAATCTACGAAATGAAGTGCCATCCAGAACGGATGTAAAGCAACAACCCACTGCATGTTGTTGTGGCAACCACTTGACACTTTTGGCCGGAGTGACAACCATGTTATTTGCATATCAGGAATACGAAGAGTTCTCATATTCCTCAGATGTTACTGTAACGGTGATAGCGTCTGGGTTGATTGCTTATAGGCCTAAAATACATACACAAATGTATGTACATACATGTAATGTGTGTTTTAATATTTGATCTGATATTGGTTTTAAAAAAAGTTTATGTTTTCAATTTTAGTTTCGAAAATTAGATATTGCCAGACTACAGAAATTTTGCAATCTGATCGGGCTATGGGAAATTTAAATTTTGAGCTATGACGTCAGTATCATACTTTAAATACTGTGTGACACAAAAAATACATACAGGAAAAGTTCAGCAGAAGAAAAAATAGAAGACGCGTATATCGACATTTAAAAATATACATCGCAAAATACCTAAATAGAGGAGGAAGCTCCATCCTTCCACAATTTTTTGAAATTTTTGAATTAAGATTTCTAGGAATATGTAGTTTTTGTGTAAATGATGACCTCGCCAATACATACATTAAAATTTAATGCGAAACTAAGTTCGTAAATAGAAAATATTACATTATATGGGGTTATTCCAAAATCCTGACCGATATGACCCATTTTCTAAAAAATGGAGCGAATTTGGAAAAAGTTTACAATTTTCAAAAAAGAAACAAAAAAAAAAAAGAAGTTGAAAAGTATCTGTCGGTTTTGCTGTCAGATGTATGTACACCGTCAGTCAATGTTCGATTATTTTGATAATCCTAGTCACAACAAGTAAGCAAAGGCTATAGTCGTGCGGGGCCGACCATGTAATACCCTACAACACTACAATGTTAGAAGCCCCCTTATGTCCAAATCCATTTTGGAATATTTCGCTTTTGAAATTATGTCATGGAGCACTGCCCAGATATTACCCTCAGCATTTTGAATAGAGACATTCGCCAAATATTTACGCACTCCGTCGTGCTCTTATTTGTTGTGGTCCATAAAGCTTTATGTAATCCAATGGTCAACCAAAATGCTAGAATTATTCCCTGTCCATAACTCTCTCCTCAGACGTATCGATTGGCTTCAATTGTGTGATCAGGAAATGTTTTTCTATTTTGGTCCATTTTAGCCCCTTAACATATTGCGGACATCTTGGAAATAATAGGCTTAGCCCTTCTGAACCTAACCCTACCCTTGTGAACATATTCGTGAGGATCAGACGATAATTGCAGACTGTTTATAATAACCAAAACCTGTGTTGTAAGGTGAAAAAATATTACAAAATATACACTTCAATATTATAAGTCAAAATGAAAAAATCGCATGCTATAAAATTTATGAAAAAATATAAAAAATTGTCACAAAATACTACAAAATCTATAAAAACACCATTATTGGCATCTTTTATGCGATTTTTTTTTAGATTTTATTATCTTATGCAATAGGGAATTCTAAATTGACAAAATTTGTCAAAATCGGTCCAGCCATTCTTGAGATATAAGCGTTCTAGCTAACATCCCCTTCCCAAATGTTGTGGCCTATTTCACCCACTAAATATGACCCGATGACCATCAAAAGTGGAAGGCTTCTACCCATCTCTAAGATCAAGCCCCATGCTAAGTTCCGCGTCGATTGGTCTACAATTGCGTCCTGTAGAGCAACTGCAAAATAAGGAAAATTTTCAGTTTTTGGTCCATTTCAACCCCTAAATATTATGCGATCATCTCCAAAAGGAAATAGGGTTCTATTCTGACCCTAGCCCCACCTCCATTCTAAATTTCGTGAAGATCGGGCCATAATTGCGACCTGTAGAGTGATTACAAATTAACATGGACAGACGGACGGACGGACGGACATACATAGCTAGATCGACTCAGCTCGGCGAGCTAGGAAGATCCATATATACTTTCCTATGTGGGAAACCAATATTTCGAGGTGTTACATAATTTTTGGCCCAATCAAACTTATAATACCCCCAACACATAGTGTTGTGCGGTATAATTACCCTCGAAATTGGTTCAAATCTGGTATTTTAGAAGATTTTGTAGATGACAATCCTTGAAGTATCAAATTTTCCGGAGTCGATAAAAATATCGTGTTCAGTGTAATTTAAGACAATCGGACTCTTACATCACATTTTTTAGAGTTACAATTATTAAAAATTTTGACCCTATATGTGGGAGGTACTTTCAATTTGCAAAGTTTTAGTAAAATCCTATTATCCTTTCTCTTTCAGTGCAGTAAAATATTTTTTTTTTTTGAAAATTTCGAGCTTTTGTTGGGAGGTACCAGAAGGGGTTGACCGAGCTTTTGTTGGGGAGGTACCAGAAGAAGTGGGCCGATATTATAAATCTCCAAACTCGATCTATGTTTAATCATAATATTACGATGTACCAAGTTTGGACCAAATCGGATGCTCCCTTCGAGAGTTATCGTGCGCTCTAGCCAGACAGATGGACATAGATCGAATCCAAATGTCCTGAAACGAAGTTGATCCAAAGATTTCGTTTCGTTATTTCGATGAGGCACTTTTGGCCGTAGTAAACGATATATACCCTCTCCAGCTATTTGGCTGAGGGTATAAAAATCTCTATGAAATTTCAAAAATCTATTCTAAATGTTGCGAAATAGATCTTAAACTATGGAGGTGCCTTTGTATATGGTCACAACAAAAAAAAAAAAACCTTAACAAAGTTTGGACTAAAAAAACGCAACTCCTTTGAGGTTTGGATTAACAAACGTGTACTATTAAATCCACCGAACTTTTCACAGCTCACTTGGTACATATTAAATATACAAATTTCTTTTGTTCAGAGACTTAAAACAAAATTTTATGTTACTTTCAGGCGTCAACTCGAAAGGGCAGGGGAAACATTTATCAAAAAACAAGTAAAAAAGCGGTAAGTTCGACTTTGAATACCCTCCACCATTTGAACGAATAAGAACATTTTCAAAAATAAAAATAAAATCCATTAAAAATTCTGTTAAAATCTCAGAAGGTGCCGATATATGGGGGGATAAACGATATTGTGGACCTATATAGACAAATCTATGTCTAGGGATAAAATACTCACAAATAACTCCTTGTATAGAATTTAAGACAATTCCGTTTAAAAATGTGGCTAAAATCATCAAAATACCGAATATATTAAGGATATACGATATCATGGTCTATATAGAGAACACCCTGTCAGGGGGTAAAGTGTTCGCAAAGAACCCCTTGTGTAGAATTTCACACAATTCCGTTGAAAATGTGGCTAAAATCATCAAAATACAGAATATCGGGGGTACTGTTATATGTGGACTATATGATATCGTGGACCTGTATAGATAATTCTCTTCAATGAAAAAAAGTGCTCACAAGGAACTCGTTGTGCGGATTTTCAGACCATTCCATTGGAAAAATGTGCTAAAATAATTAAAATCGCGAATATCGGGGGATACCGTTATATGGGGTTTTTACGATATTTGGACCTATATAGACAATTCCCTTTCAGGGGGCAAAGTGCTCACAAGTAACCCCTTGTGTAGAATTTTAGACAATTCCGTCGAAAATGCTGCTAAATCATCAAAATACCAAATATCGGGGGATACCGTTATATGGGGGATATGCGATATCGTGGACCTATAAAGACAATTCTCTTTCAGGAGGTGAAGTGCCCACAAATAACTCCTCGTGTAGATATTCAGACTATTCTATTAAAAAATGTGGATAAAATCATCAAAATACAGAATATCGGGGGGGTACCGTTATATGGGGCTATACGATATCGTGGACTATATAGATAATTATCAGCCAAGGGATAAAGTACTCAAAAAGAACTCCTTGTGTAGAATTTCAGACAATTCCATTCTCTTTCAAGGGGTAAGGTGCCCACAAAGAAGTCCTCGTGTGGATTTTTATACAATTCATTAGAAAATGTGGCTTAAATCATCAAATACCGAAAATCGGGGGGTACCGTATAGGGGTCTATACGATATCGTGGATCGATATAGCCCATCTTCGAACTTGCTCTGCCTGCAGACAAAAGAGAGATCTGGGCAAAATTTTGCTTTCTATCTTAATTCGTTTAGCCTGTAGCGTGATTACAACAGACGGGCGGATAGGGCTAAATCGTCTTAGAATTTTACGCTGATCAAGAATATATACTTTGTTGGGTCTAAAATGATTATTTCGATGAGTTACAAACGGAATGACGAACTAATATACCCTGCATACATATGTATGGTGGAGGTTATAAAAAAAGTTAAAAAGTATCAGTCGGTGCCGACAGACGCATACCCTCAGCCAATGTTCGATCATTTAAATATAATTTGGCTTCTGACTTCTGTGGAGTACCAGAAGAAGGGACCGATATTGCCCATCTTCGAACTCGATCTAAGTTTGATAATAAATTTTGATGTACCAAGTTTGGACCAAAATAGATACCCCCTTCGACAGTTATCGGGCGCACCAGCAGCAGACAGACAGACGGACGGACGGACATCGCTAGATCGACTCCAAAGTCCTGAAACGGATTTGGTCCAAAGAGACCTAGGGTCTAAAACCGTTATTTCGATAAGGCACCTTTTGCCGTATCAAATGATATGCACCCTCTGTTGCCATATGACGGAATATTCAACATTTGACCCGTTGTGGGGAAGGTACCAGAAGGAGTGGTCCGACATATTCAATCTTCATACCTGGTCTTGTGTTAACAGACAGATAGAGATGTGGCGAAATTTGAAGACAATCGGACTATTATTTCTCATTTTATAAGAGTTATAATTATTCGAAATGTTGACCCTTTGTGGGGGAGGTATTTGATGGAGTGGGACGATATCGTCCATTCTCGCACCTAAACTACCACTGATAAAAATATTGGTATTTGCAAAGTTTACACAAAAACGAATGATCCTTTCCCTTTCTATGAGGTAAATTATTTTCTTTGAAAATTTTGAATTTTTTTGGGGAAGCTACCGGAAGGAGTGAAACCATGTTGCCATTTCCGAACTCGATCTAAACATGGCAATAATATTGCGTTGTACCAAGTTTGGACCAAATTGAATACTCCCTTCGAGTCTTATCGTTCGCACCAGCCAGCAGACAGACAGATAGATAGGCAGACGGACAACCGCAAATCGACTCCAATGTCCTGAAACGGATTTGATGCAAAGAAGCCTGAGGTCTAAAAACCATTATTCGATAAGACACGTTTGACCGTATCAAAATATATATTTATCAAATAATATATACTGTAGCCATATGGCTAAGGTTATAAAAATAGGCATTCAATATTCGATCGATCGAGTACTATTTAAACTACAAATGCAATCGAAACAGAGGAAAATCGTCAAAATGCTAAAAAGTGGGCGTTATACCAAACTTTTATCTACCTAAACAATTCTCTGCGACTGAGATTGTTATCAATTGCGAGTTTCAAAACCTATCCTGTTGGAAAATGCAGCTAAATCAACAAAATACGGATTATCGGGAGGCACCGTATATGAGAACTATACGAAAACTGAGCGATACAATGCAAATATTATGTCAAATTTCAAAACGGACATTGTTAAATCGTCGCGGGATGTTTGTTGATAAAGAATATATTAACTTTACGGGGTCTCAGACGCATAGCTACAAAACCACTGACGTCACGAAATCAAGTTAGACTACTGGATTGTAGGAAGTAGTTATAAATGATATAGTACATCTGATAACGTCCAACCCAAGAGTTGGGGAATTCCAAGACAACGAGTCCATTGATCCGAAATTAATGATTTTTTTCTGTTCTCCTTTGGAAACAAGTAACCTTCGAAAACATGTTTTCATGATTTTCACTCTATGCAAAATTTTGATTGATAGCAGGATGGTGAGTCGATGTTTTAATGCATGTGCAGCAGCACCATATTACGTCGCTCGCATGCAATAAACCAAAAATGACACTCGTTCAATTTCATCTAATCACCCACCTGCTACAAAATTGAACCCCGCAAGCTAAAACAACAACAGCTATTCAATTTCAAGGATGTGGTACTCATTTATTTTTCTTTTGCATGTTGCAAATGTTACTTTTTTTAATTCTTGCTACTTTTGCTGTCGTTGTTCAAGATGCGTGCATCTGCAGCAGTGGAGAAGAAAGATATGCTCGTGCGTGTAGTTATGCATATTTAATGTGTACCCAGTAAACAATTTTTGCCGAATTCGGTCCGATTTCTGTCAGAATCTCTGAAAAAATGTCGATTCTGATTCCGAATTCTTCGATTTCGGTACGAAAGTTGTAGGACGTGGTCACCGAATTCGGAAAGATTTTCTGAAAAAATCTGAAAAAATAAGATTTCTGACGAATTCGGTCCGAATTCGGTGAAAATCTGAAAAATAGAGATTAGATTTTCGGAAAAGATTCGGAGGACGAATTAGAATCTTCGGAAATAAGATGAAAAATCGGAAAAATTGATTTTGAAATAATATACGAATTTAAATTATCGGAATAAAATAAATTCAATCAAGAAAATTCGGAATAAGCGGAATATTCAGATTTTCTAAAAGAAAGCAAATCGGTCAGATTCGAAAGAAAATCGGAATAAAATTCAGATTTTCTGATTTGGTTGTCATTGCCTATCAAATACATAGCGCATGATTGAGTAGACAAATTTTTTCCATCATATTTTTTTGGGAACGAAAGAGAAAGAGGCTGATTCACACACAACAACAAAACGCACATTTTTACAACGGAAAAATTAACAGTTCACAATAACAATAACAAATAGCATTTTTGCTTTGCGCTTTGTTGTTGTTGAGATCTTGAAATGAATGATCACAACAACAACTACTATGGGAGAGAATGTGTCAAACCACCACATCACGTTTACATGTGGGAGAGAATATGCCAGAGCAATAGACAATCTACTCTCTCCGTTTGTACATTTTTCGAGTTTTTTTTTCGCTTAAAAACACAGGAAAATGTGCAGAAATTCTAAAAAAAAACGTTTAGAAAATCGGACCAATTTCTATCAGAAATTTCTGAAAAAAACGTCAGAAATTTCGGAAAAAAATCTAAAATCAGAGCAGTCGGAAAAAAATGTTTACTGGGTAACTGCATCGTCATCATTGGGCCGTCATCATCGCCCATCTGGCAAATGGTACACTAGCATCGGCAATGGGGAGATTCATACATATGTACAAAGTCGTCGATGGTAGCATAACATGAATATGCATGCATATGTTGCACACCGTCCAATCGGGTGTTGCAACTTCTTCCAAACAGTGCGTGGTAGGTTTAGTCTTTTTTTTTTTGTGCTCGTCGTCCTGCTGTCGCTGCTGTTGGCCACAGGTTAATAAAGCTCAATGTAGCATTAGCCAAGTACGTGTCCATAGATCCTTGCCTACACCCATGCACATGTCTCAAACGATGTGTGGCTACGATTCTAGCATCAGCATCAACGGAGCTGTACAAGAAAACCCATAAATATGTCCAATGTAAAGATCCACGCATTGCGGAAAATAAAATCGATCGTTTTTAATGACACCTTATCAAAAGAAGCCAATCTTATGTCCACATTGGTTTTGCATCTTCATTGTTTTTGTTGTTGAACTGGCATAGTGTTTTGAAATCGCCTTTGCAGTTATATACAAGGTGAGATAAAACAAGTAAAAAAAACATTAAGTTCGGCCGGGCCAAACTTTTAATACCCTCCACCTTAGGATAAAGGAAAACAGTAGAAGAAATGTGGCGAAAACCATCAAAATACCGAATATCGGGAGGTACCATTATATGGGGGCTATATCAAATCATGGACCTATACATACAATGTTTCGCCAGCGGAGCTAGAACCCATTATGGCTACAAAAACCAATTTTTAGACAAATCAGTGAAAAAATGTGGCAAAAATCATCAAATTACCGAATGTCTGAAGTACCGTTATATGGCGACTATATCAAAACATGGACCCATACATGCAATGTTTCGCCACCGTAGCTGGAACCAATTATGACCAACAAATACAATTTTTAGACAAATCCGTGAAAAAATGTGGCAAAAAAATTAAAATACCGAATATCGGGAGGTACATGGGGACTATACCAGAACGTAGACCGATCGTTAGAGCACTCCAGCATTTAAATGTGAATAATCTTTTGTATCTTTGTCTCGTACCATCGCTCTTTACCGTGATACTGGTAGCGTAGACCGACGTCAAGGAAGTGGACGGAGGAAAACAGCAACATCAGCAGAAATGGTTTGAAAAGTAAAGAAGCTTGATGATAGAACCCGCGTCGCAGTGGCCGAAAAATGGCTCGTGAGCTGAACATATTCGGCAAATATTGAGAAATGAGAAATCGGGTAAAGCCATTGCAATCCAAAAAGTGCAAGAACTTTACCGCAACAGAAAGAAAATGGACTCAAAAGAGCTAAAGAGTTGCTTCCCTTGGCCGAAAGTGGTGAACTGCCGAATGAGAAAACATTCGTTTTTCAGCAGTGTAAACAAACAAAATGATCTGTTTACTTGCCAAAGAGGTTAGCTGAAAATGTACACCAGAACTCAAGCGCCGGCAATGTTGATGGCGTGGACCGCCATAACAGCCGATGGTCGCTCTTCGTTCGAATTAATCGACCGTGGCATCAAATAAATGCCGAATATTATAGCGAAAATATTCTGGAGGGTGTATAAAGTCTTGGGCACGCAAAGGAAATTTGAAATTCCAAAAAATAAAATCCTTAAAACATCTGTTAAAATTTTATAGCCGTTATATTAGGGTTTATGCCACGTGGGCCTACATAGGCATTGTTTGTCATAGCCATTACCATATTCAAATTCGAAACTTGAAATAAACGGTGAATAATGTAGTTAAAATCATCAAAATATCGTATATAGGGAGGTACCGTTATATCGGAGCTGTGCGAAGATCTGAACCAGCATAGACAATATTCTGTCATAGGCTGTAGCATCATTACGAACTTCAAATACCACATCTCAAACAATTTCGGTGGGTATTGTACCAAATCGTCAAATACCGAATATAAGGATGTAATGAATATGGGGCCTATACGAAGACCTGGACCTGCATAGACAATTTTCTGTCACAGACTGTAGTTCTTATAACAAACTCTAAATACGTAATTTGAAACAATTCTGGTGAATAATGTCGCTAAAATCATCAAAATACCGAATATCGGGGGGTACCGTTATATGGAGGCTGTACGAAGACGTGGACTTGCACAGACAATTTTCTGTCGTAAGGTGTAGTATCCATTCGAACTTCAAATACCAAATTTGAAACAATTCCGGTGAATAATGTTGCTAAAATCATCAAAATACCGAATATCGGGAGGTACCGTTATATGAGGGCTATATGAAAACGTGGACCTACATGGCCCATTCACGAACTTAACCTGCCTACTGGAAAAATAAACATGTGTGCAAAATTTAGCCATCTATCTCAATTCATTCGAAAGATAGCGTGATTACAACAGACAGACGGACAGACAAACAGACGGACATCCTAAATCGACTTAGTATTTTACGCTGATCAAGAATATATATACTTTGTTGGGTCTGACATGAGTATTTCGAGGAGTTACAAACGGAATGACAAAGTTAATATATCCTCCATTGTATGGTGGAGGGTATAAAAAAAATTTAAAAATTATGGCTTTTAACTTGTTGTAGTTTTTTTTTTATCCCACCCTGTATACATATATCTAACGGAAGATCAATAAAAACATTCTTACTGTTTTCATGAACATTTTATCTTTACAACCAAACTATTGGATTTTGCTCGATTTTTCGAAATACTGTGCCTCAACATGCGTGAAACGCATTTATTCCATGATGGTTCTGGATTTTAGCGTTAAGACTGAATATTCGCCTACTACCAATGGTGGCAATACTGTACAGAGGATTCTGAACAATTTCAGTATCTATGAAGTATCCTTATGCAACTAAAAATCTTACGTTGGCAGTAGACATGTGCTAGAAAAAATATCATAGATTTAATAATAATTCAATTTAAGTTGCTTCCTACAAAATCCAACCAATCGTTTTTTTTTTGCAGATATTCGTCATGGCAATGCAATGGCCAATGTGACACCAACAACGGCAGCAGCAGCATCAACATGCACTCGTTTTGTGTCTCCCCGCAGGGGAGCAAGAAAAGAGCAAGAGAGAGAAGAAAAGTAGCGAAATCCAGCAGCAATTATTTTCACCCTTCATAAATTTCTAACCAGGCGCCATAGGTCCAATTTTTGTTATAATGTTTGAGTGCCCACTAAATTTTTCACCAAAAGGCTGTCTCCTAGTTGGCGTTTTTTTTTTTCAATTCAGATTTTTGAAGAAGGAGACATGGTTTTGGACACCAAGAACAATTGTCCAAATTGAGGGAGAAAAAAATCTCATTTGTTGCAGCATCAACGTTTGGAGGCAACTAAATGAGCAAAACATTAAATCCGTTAAGACAAAAAAAAAACGTACAAAAAACCTCGGCCAGACTGTGGTTCACTGCATTTCTACTGCCGTATATTATTTCAATATAGCTAGTAGAGGTCCATTTTGCCCATAAGGAGGTTAGATTGAAAAATGTGAGTTTACCACTACCGATTTGGCCAGTTGGTTGACAACTTTTTAAACTACACCCCTTTATGATGGTCTGTTTCTTTTTCATTTTTTCAATAACCATGGCAGGACATTTGTTTCAATGCTGTTAATGTTGCCAAATATTTTGTAATTGTATTCAGTGTGTGTGTGTGGTGTGTGTTTGTTCTTCCGTTCATGGTTAGATGGCTGGTCTACTGCGGACTCACTTTATACACCACCGACTTCATGAATTTCAATGAGGCTGGTTTAATTTTCTGCTGAAGTTTTTGTCCGTTTTTTTTGTTCTATCCAAGCTCAAGAGCTCATTGTTTTTAATTTGGGAAAGACGTCAGGAAAGTTTTGACAACAAAAAAAGTTCACTTTAATGATAAAAATCTAATTACACGAATAAAACAAATGTTAAATACTTGTAATTTGTATTAAATCGAGATTTATTAATGACCTGAAACCGAAGTTGTGGCGTTGTCTGTTGGCATAGGTTAGTTGCTACTGTATGGGATGAGGGGACATAATTTATGTAAGCAAAAAATTCAATTTTATATTATCTATATATAAACAAGAGTAAAATAACTGACTGACTGACTGAAAATAAACGACTGAAACTAGAATGTCGAAATTTTGGATTTTTGGAAATTCCTTCTAAAAGGTATGAAAAACGAATGAAGCTAGAATGTCGACATTTTGGGTTTTTTTGGAAATTCGTACTCAAACGGTACGTAAAGTACTAAAATGTACTAAAAATTGAATACATGTATTGCACAAATAGAATGAGCTAGAATTCTGAAATTTGGAATGAGGGTCTCTGAGGGAGTGCAGGATAGATGTAACAGGGTTTTTGGAAATTCGGTTAGTAAAAGTTTTTAAGTGGTACTAAACTTCTAAAGTGGTACCTTTGGTATTACGTGAACGAACAGAGCTTAATAGTTAAAATTTGGTATCAGAATCATTGTTGGAGAGTAAGTTTGATATATGAAGGTGGTTTTCAAAATGTGTACCAAGAATGCGAAACTGTACTAAATGGTTCTAAATTTTGAACAGTTTGGTTCAGAATGAACGGATGAAACTGGTATTTTGAATTTTGTATTGGGGTCCCTGTTGATGGTAGGTTTGGGATAAAGAGGCGGTGGAAATGGCACCACAAGTGTCCAGAAAGTACTAAATTGTACTATGTTTTGTACAATTCGGTATTGGGTATTAGGTATTAGGGTGTTGTTCATGTGTATTCTAGACACATATAGGTGCTTTGGAAACTGTGTACTACAACATATGCATGGTACTATGTTTGGTATTGGGTTACGAGATAGAGATAAAATCTGAAATGTTGACACTAAGATTACACTGAAATTCAAATGCTTATAATTTCGATAATTAACGAGATTTTCGTAAGTTAGCTAAGAAATTAAAGTAATTGCTAAAGCCTACCGATAGATGCCAATGTCGTCAACTTTTATTTCTTTTATACCCTACACCACATAGCGGTAAGGGTATTATGTCTTTGTGCATTTCTTTGTAACATGGAAAAGCAGTGGGATAGACCCTTTAAGGATCTTCATGAAATCACTTTCTGTGTCGATTTGTGCATGTCAGTCCGTCCGTCTGTCAATTTATTTTGTGAACAAAATGCAGGTCGCATTTATTATCCGATTGAGATGCAATTTTCAAATAATAGTCGACCGAATTCAGATTACAAGCAAGTGCTTCAAATTTTTATGAAAATCGATTCATATATATCTATAGCCCATATATATGTGTCATTCGATTTGGTGTTTAAGTCCCTCACATGCGTAATGTGTACCCACAAAAAAAATATTTGATACCGGGCATCAGATACTGCTGGAAAATACCTCTGGCAAATTTTATTCATATCGTTCAGATTTTTTATATAGCTTCGATATATCCATAGCTAGATCGACTACATAGCATACATAGCTAGATCGACTCAGCTCGGCGAGATAGGAAGATCCATATATACTTCCCAATGTGCGAGACCAATATTTCGAGATGTACATAATTTTGGCCCAATCAAACTTATAATACCCCAACACATAGTGTTGTAGGATATAAAATAAGTACTTAATATATGAAACATATGAAATAATACAATACGGAGTCAATATTATGTAATATGATATACAATAAAAAGATACCCAGTTGTTCGAGTATTTATATCCTACAACGCTATGTGTAGGGGGTATTATAAGTTTGATTGGGCCAAAAATTATGTAACAGTATATATGGATATATGGATCTTCCTATCTCGCCGAGCTAAGTCGATCTGGCTATGTATGTCCGTCCGTCCGTCCGTCCCTCTGTCTATGTTAATCTGCAATCAAGCTACAGGTCGCAATTAGAGACCAATCGAAGCGGAAGATGGCATGGTTCTAGAGCTTAGGGCTGGGCAGAGGCCTTCCAATTTTAATGGTCATCGGGCAATATTTAGTGGGTGAAATAGGCCATAACATTTGTGTTAAATAAAAGTCAAATTTTCCATTAAACGCGAAAATTTAATCCCGGCGAAATCATAAAAAAGACGAACAGGTCAATCCTGACCGTTATGTAGATACCGATAGTAAATATATCGGATATATATAGCGAAATATATTCAATACATATATACAAAGGAAGGGGATGTTAGCTAAAATGCTTATATTCATAAGAATGGATGGACCGATTTGACAAATTTTTGTCATTTCAAAATGCCCTCTTGGCATAAAAGTATAAAATCTAAAAGAAAAAAAAAAAATCGCAGAAAAAATGCCAATATGATGTTAATTTAGATTTTGTAGTATTTTGTGACATTTTTTTATATTTTCATATTTTTATCGCATGCGATTTTTTCAATTTGACTATAATATTTTGTAATATTTGTTCACCTTACAACACAGGTTGAGGATATTATATAAGTATTGCAAATATCGTCCGATCCTCACGAAAATTGTCACAAGGGTAGTGTTGGGCTCGGAAGGATATATTTAACAAGTAAGTAAATGCTATAGTCGTGCGGGGGCCGCTATGTTATACCCAACAACACTACAATATTTAGAAGCCGCCTTATGTCCAAATCCTATTGGAGATTTCGCTTGAAATTAGGATTTTGACTTGGGACATTTGCCCAATATTTCTGCACTCCGTCGGGCTGTTAGTTGTGTGGTTCATTTTACAGCTAAATATAATCCAATGATCATCCAAACTGCTAGAATTCTTCCCTGTCCTTAACTCTCTTCACATTTCGTTTTTGGTTAATCTGAACCCCTAATATTTGGAATCATCTCCAAAAGCAAGAAGTCCCTCTTAATCTCCATATTTAGACTCATCTATATGATTTGCTGTTCTACGATATTTGGCTATATTCGTCAACGAAATCAGCATAAGTTCGCTCAGTTCGCCTGTAAGTAATGCTGGTATTTTTCCACACAAAATTAGTGGTCCATTGTACCCGCTGTCCAAAACTCTAACTTTATGCGAGATTTCGCGTCCTTTGGTTTCTATTGTGACCTTTATAACGGCTGCAATCAGGAAAAATTTTAGTGTTGGTCCATTTTTAACCCCTAATATATTGCGGACATCTTGAAAACAATAGGCCTAGCCCTTCCGGACTGCCAAATCTCGGCGAGATAGGAAGGTCCATATATACTTCCTATGTGGGAAACCAATATTCGTGGTGTTACATAATTTTGGCACAATCAAACTTAAACCCCCAACACATAGTGTTATAGGGTATAAATATAGAAAATATATAGAAACCAGAAAAGAAAGTCCTAAAGTCGAGCGGGCCGATGTTATGATACCCTACACCACTTTGCTAATTAGTTGAGCTCCACAAACAATGGGAGAATTCAATCATGCACCCTATAATTATAATTTGAAATTCAAAGGACTAAGGCCGAGGCATTTGTACCTTTTAAATTCGGACTTTTATTGCCCATTTGGTGCAAAATTAATTTGAAATCAGATAAAGATATATATGGGAGCTATATCCAAATCAGAAACGATCTCGATAAAATTTAGCAAAGGTATTTCTGACACCTTGTGGTGTAGGGTATAAATAGAAACGTATTTTAATATTCTTATCCGTCCTTTCTCCATTATTTTATAAAATATCTTAAAAAAAAACTTTTTAATAAATTTATTATGCTTCGATTTTATAATTCGAAAGGATGAAAGGAAGTTCACTGCCATATGAAAAACAAAAAGCTTTCACCACGATATTACTCATCATTGGCAATATTGAGCCACAACATAGCTGTTGTCACGTCGTCATACAGATTGCAAAACATCAGCATGAAGACAAAAGAAAATTTCAAATGCTTGTGGCAAGTAATATCGATGATTGTCTTGCATGACACAACAAGTGTTCGATAGAAGGGTAACTGAGATCGTGTAGTGATACGCTCTAAAATACTGAAGAGTGCTAAAAGACGTAAAAGTCGTACATTCAAACATGTTTAGTCAAAATTAAACATGACGTTTGTCCAAAGAATTAATGTAGATAATAATAAAAGAGTAAAGCAATTGACTGACTGATGATTCTAACTGACTGACTTAACGATTCATCAATGCCCAGACGAAATACCTGAGGCTAGCAGCTTGAAATTTGACTGAGGGTTGCTCTTGGTCCGAAAGTGTTAGACAAGGCTGGGTGTTTGGAAATTCGAAGTAGAAAAGTACGAAAAGTACTAAGCGATACTAAAAATTGGAACACTTTGTATTTGACGAACCTCGAACTCTTAATTTGGAATGAGGCTCACTGATGGAGTGTATGATGGGTGTACCAAAGGGTTTTTGGACATACACACACAAAGTGTACGAAAAGTACTGAAACGTACTACATTTGGAATAATTTTGTATCATATGAATGATTTAGAGGTCAAAAGTTGACATTTGGAGGGAAATCAAGGTGGAAAGTAAGTGTGATACATGACGTGCTTTTGGTAATATGTACTAAGTGGCGAACGTACAAATGTACTAAAATATGGAAAAGTTTTGTTAATGGTGTGGAGTCTGAAATTTTGTATTGGGGTCCTGTTTGGCGAAGGTATTCCGAACTCTATAAGATATCTGGTACCCAAATATCATTATTGTCGAACGCATATGGTGAGACTTAAACACCAAATGTTATTAAATATATATACGGGAGCTATAGCTATATCTGAACCGATTTTCACTAAATTTGATGAACTTGCTTCTAGACAGAATTCGCTTGGATGCACAGAAATTCAGGACTTCCGGAAGATATTGGCATTTGTACACAATTAACCCAAACGGTGGAAGATATATGGGAGCTATAACAAAATCTGAAACGATCTTGAAAAAATTTGGGCTGTATCTAGTACCTAATACCATTGTTGTGAAGATCTTATTACGCTGTGAGGGACTTAAACACCGTATCGAATAAAATATATATATGTAGCTATAGCTCCATCTCCATCTGAACCGATTTTCATTAAATTGATGTACTTGCTTCTAGACTGAATTCGCTGGATGTACCGAAATTCAGGTCATTTGGATTATATTGGCCATTTGGTGCACAAGTAACCCGAAATCGGTTGAAGATATAGTGAGCTATATCTAAGTCTGATCCGATTATCACTACCACTATGTGGTGTAGGGTATAAAAAGGCCTAACACGAACTTTGGACGAATCTAAGGTGACAGGTACTTGCTACTTTTACAATAAAGTATAAAATTAAGTTTAATTGATGGTTGATAATATCAAAAAGCAGAGAGAAATTGCTGGAGAGAACCCCTGTTCTTGAGCCAGTGGTTCAAACACATTTACAGGGAAAGGTACCTAGTTCAATCTTTTTATCAGAAATGTCCTTAATCTAGATAATGTTTTCATTAACTGCAAAAACTAAGTTCTTAAACCTAATCGAACTAATAGTTTTGATAATATAACATGGTAGAATGGAAATCCCTATTTTAGGTATTTCAAAAGTTTTTTGAAAATATTCTAACAGAATTGGCTATGCTTCCACATACATAGTTCTCACTGAGTCATCAAACTCTACAAAACTTCTTATTTCGAAATCGGTCCCCGTTTTAATGTAACCCCATATAATTTGGGGTTCTCATTTATGCAAAAATGTCGGTTTGAACAAAAGTATCTATCATTCCAAAATCGAGTGATGCTTACTATCCGCAGAAAAATCTAAATAAATTTACTAAGTATAAATATTTATTAACAAGTAAGCAAAGGCTATAGTCGTGCGGGGCCGACCATGTGAGAACCTACAACACTACATATATAAAAAAGCTTTATCGCATTTGAAATTATGTCAAAGAGCGCACTGCCTTCAATTGTTGATCAAGAAATTTGTTCTGTTTTGGTTCATTT